>NC_071263.1:1587500-1705000 GCF_023375685.1 Ictalurus furcatus | reverse complement strand
GGCCAGACGCTGAGACAAATAGCTGCCTAGACGCTGGGACAAATAGCTGCCTAGACGCTGGGACAAATAGCTGCCTAGACGCTGGGACAAATAGCTGGCCAGACGCTGGGACAAATAGCTGGCCAGACGCTGGGACAAATAGCTGGCCAGACGCTGGGACAAATAGCTGGCCAGACGCTGGGACAAATAGCTGGCCAGACGCTGAGACAAATAGCTGGCCAGACGCTGAGACAAATAGCTGGCCAGACGCTGAGACAAATAGCTGGCCAGACGCTGGGACAAATAGCTGGCCAGACGCTGAGACAAATAGCTGCCTAGACGCTGAGACAAATAGCTGCCTAGACGCTGGGACAAATAGCTGCCTAGACGCTGGGACAAATAGCTGCCTAGACGCTGGGACAAATAGCTGCCTAGACGCTGGGACAAATAGCTGCCTAGACGCTGGGACAAATAGCTGCCTAGACGCTGGGACAAATAGCTGCCTAGACGCTGGGACAAATAGCTGGCTAGATGCTGAGAAAACTAGCTTGTATTTGTCACGACTGGATTTCAGCATATCTGAATTAGCATAGTCATATTCTCAGTGATTTACTTACTTATTTAACGGTACACAACATATAATATCACCATGACAACAATGATCTGACCATGACGAAAAGTTACCGAGCTAGATTAGCTAAAGGATTTCAAAGCCCATCTTTTTTTTTTTTGTCCCTAAACCCCAGCCTAGGTGTGCTATTAAAGTCAATAAATACATCAACAAGATTACATCCTGGACCTGTCAGTCACTCTGGCCTGGTCTGGGAACCGTTAGGACCCAGTGAGAACTTTAAACCCACCGTATTTTCGATTCTCTGACGTAAACCGGGTCCTGAAGTTTATCCTCCCAGGGCAGACGGCTGCACAGCCACTGGATCATGCAGTAACCCAGGATTTCAAGATCGCCTCTTCTGGAGGGAGCTGTGGAAAAAAGCATGACTTGAGCAAAACTAGTCGATTCGGGTTCCTGGCAACCAAAACAGCACACTCTTGCCCTGTCGGAGAGCTAATAGACGTATAGTTTATCCGTCTTTATTAATGAAAGACTCGATAAGGATATACGCACAAACTCCCTGATGTGCATCGATGCTGGTGAACTCGATGGTCCCGTCGTGGCATCTCTTTGGGTCCTCTTTGTATTCCTTCGGCACACCTTCGGGCGAGTATCTGTAGGCCAGTCCGTAATCCACCAAGTAAACCTGACACGAAATGAACAAACGCACGCGTACAACTTCAGAAGGATAAATTAGCGATGTTAAAAAAAAAAAAGAAAAAGAAAGAAAGAAATGAAAATAAATAAATAAATAAATAAAAAATCAGCAGCACTGAGCCACTAATCCCAGGAGGCCACTTTTAAAATCCTAGTTTTAAAAATCGAGGTTTAATAATACACTGCTGATACATTATTAATCTCTAAATTAAATGTTTGGCCGGGCCTCAGCCGACCCCCTCCTTTTATTTGCTTCAGACTCGTCTCAGCAGTCATTTAATATCGACTGTTTGCACGCTAAAGCGTGAAAAGCTTAAATAATGTCTCATTAAGGGAAGGCAAAAAAAAAAAAAAAGAGAGAGTGTGGCAGAGATTTGGTGTAAGAATAACGCTTCACAGATGTAACTGTATTTTCGTGTCTACGGCAAAAGTCGGGGTATAAACACCCACACACCCACACACACACACACACACACTCTCTCTCTCCCCAAACCTTTGTCTCTTTGTTGCATTAACAACTTCAATCGAAAATGGACTTAATTAGGATTATATGTCCCATAAGTGGGTTTATACTTAATAAATCAACACAAAATAGCCCACCGTGCAAAAGCAGTGAAGCATGGTGCTGGTAGCATCACGCAACTTACATGGCGCATACATGGATTTAATTAGGATTACCTGTCATGAACCTAGAAAATACGGGGGAAATCATACACCTTATGATCACATTAAAGCTGTTTGAAAAGTCGTTGTACTTGAATTTTTGGCAAAAATAAATAAATAAAATAAAGCAAACGGCACCAGATCTCCGCTCGCCTCTGACAGGTTTGTGCTACACGATTCCCGTTTACGCTGGAGAGAAACGAGGACAGAACGCCACATGCCAGAAGAAATCCCTAGTTCCAGCGGCGAACGCTAATCTGTCTCCTAAACGTTTCCGCTTACCGTACGGACCTGTGACGACGCGAGCGGAAAGCAGAACCGACCTGATTGGGGTTCTTGTGGGAGAGTAGGAGGTTGGAGGCTTTGATATCGGCGTGGACGTATTCGTGGTCGTGGATGTACTCGAGGATGTCGAGCTGGAGAGAAGACAGATGGAAGTCGTTAGGTAAAAATAGGTTACTGCTACGGGAGTGATGAATGGTTTTAAAAATCACAAATAACAATGCTGCTTGAAAGTTTGTGAACCCTGTAGAATTTGCTATATTCTCTGCATAAATGTGACCTAAAACGAGATGAGACCCCAGTTAAACATACGAGAAAAAAATTACACTCGGTCGGTTATTTATCGAGGAAAATGAGTCAATATTACATTTAGTAAAATTTAGTCATTCGTTTCATGATTAGAAAAAAAATACATTTACTTTTATTTTTGTAGATCTATATGGCGATATATATATATATATATAAATTTATTAATCATCAATTACATTAAGGTACTTTTTCCAAATGGTTTGTGAACATTTTATATAAATTAACCCGCATCACAAGATAGATTTTAGTTGCCTCTCCTAAAATTGTTGAAGAGAGAGAGCTTGTTAAACCCGAACCAATTTGAGAACCAAACCTTTGTTAAAAAAGGTGAAACTTTTCTTTGCACTCTGATATTACATGAGGATATATGCCTCTACATTTCAGGGGGAAAAAAAAAAAAAATTATAAATTGGCCATGCTCTCTAGGAGGGAAGGGTGGCGTACCGCGTCTCGCCGGTCAATCACAGCGGCACTAGCCAATCACGGGTGTCTGTGAGCTCACGTATGCGGAAGAGGCCGGATAGCGCTTTCCTCAGAGCGTGATACGGAGCAGTTTGACGTGTGACTTCACGTGTTTCTGAGGAAGCACGTGTTAGCCTTCATTCTCCCTGGTCGGTAGGTGTTAGGGGTTACGACAGAGGTGAGCTGGCTGATTAATTGCTGGGGTTTTTTGGTCCAAGCATTCTTACAACAACTTACAAGTCTAAGGCCAAGCTGAAGAACCAATTTCCGGGGAAATCTCTTGCCGCCTTCTTCGAACTTCTTCTGCAGATCCGTTCCGAATCGGTCCATGACCATGAACCTGTACCTGAAACGTCACATCACCGCCTGTCGTTAATTCCTCGGTGCATTGTGATGAGAGAAAAGCGGCAGTCACGCAGCATTCAACTCACCTCTTTCCTCCTTTCTCGTGAAGTCCTGAGCCCCAATATTTTGGCACCCCTAAGTATTTCAGTTTCCGGGACTTTATCCAAGCGCCGACTGAAACAAAGTCAGGAACGGCTTTAAACAAATATACATATATATATACACATACCTACATACATATATATATTTTTTTTTAAAAATCAAGAAATCGCAATACGGCTTCTCATGAGATCAGCATTCTGGGAGTTAAAGTCATACTGCATGCAAAATCATGTGATGAGGCACAAACACAAACTTGCTGCTACTCAAAATAATATAAGGGTAGAATCCCGCAGGGACGGCAGAGTGGCAGCCGCGAGCTAATCTACTAGCGGGACAAATATTTACCAACGTCACAATATCCTAATGAATAAACCATGAGCATTGCTTAGTAATATAACAGTTAATTGTCAAGGGAAGGTGACATTTGGGTTGTTATTAAATAAAAGGTATTGCCGTGACATCGGGGCGACCAGAAGTAGCACCGAAGGCGGAACCCAGTCTGTGTTTGTGCTTCTCGACGAGGATGAAACTCTGAGCTTGGAACTTTCTTTAATTAAGGGACTAGCTCTTTTTCCTCGATGAGAGTAAATCACAGCCTGAGAGGGTGTGTTGGGAGGCAGGAGAGCGTACTCAGATCAGGTTTGGCGGCTCGCATGTAAAACTTCAGCTCGGAGAAGAGAGGGCCGTTATCGCTCGGCTCCTACAGGGAGGGGGGTAAAAAAAAAAAAAAAATACATATATATAAAGAAATAAATAAAAAGACAAACAACCAAACAGATTTAACAGCAAGTCAGACTTACAGTAGAAAGAAGCAGTTGAGTAAATCTCAACTCGCTGTGTTGACAAGAAAACTTTCTCTCGATGTGCGAATGCGCTGTTACTATAGAAACCATAACGTGTTTGAGTGATTATGAACCAGCGGTTCGAAATTACAGCCGGAACTACTATCAGGGAAAATTAATCAGCACCTTCTGACCAATCAGAACTGAGAATTCAACAGCACTGTGGTGTAATTAATAAATAAATAAATAAATAAAACATTTTTTTAACATCAGTGCTAAATTTCTGGCGTGTAAGCGGAATAAAACCCTACAGGACGTGCTGTTATATATAACTCAGTGAGAACGTTAACTCCATGTCATCACACCACATGGTCGTTGATTAGTTTCCTATAACAGAACGTCCTGTAGGCACTTCAAGCAGGTCTAACGAAGGCCAACAAGCTGCTTGTACTTCCAGGGTACAGATGTTCTTGGGAGGGAAAATATGCTATAACATGCTATCAGACATGCACAGAATAAGCACTCTGGCTGGAATGGAAGTGTCAATGCTTACCACTTTGACGACGTAAGGTGCGTCGGCTCTGACGGCCTTCGACGTGTCGTCGCTCGCTGGATGCGGAGAAGATGAAATGTTTCGTTATTGTCTGGATAATAACGTGATCACGTCTCACGAGAGCACTGAAGGATGCAGAGACTCTTACCCAGATACAACAGGCCAAAGCCTCCCTGACCGACAGGAGTGCCGAGCTTCCAGCTTTTCTTCGCCGTGTCCGTCAGAACCTCTCCGGGCGGGAACTCCTCGGCCAGCTTTCTCTTCGCCGGCCCTTTAGCTTTACCGGCCGCCTTGGTTTTGGGTGGCATCTGAACCTGCTCGTTTACATCGAATATTAAACACACGTACAGATTATCAGCTCTGAATGGCATTTGCGCACGGTACGGTTATTATCGATTCATTCACTCTAACAGCAGCTCTGAGAGTAGTCCAGCTGCAAATCACAGACTACTATTAACACGCTCATTCTAACAACGTATCGTTTCTATAGTAACAGCTCGTTCACGGGGACTCGTACAGCTTCGACGCTTTGCATGAGCTAAGACTGATGAACAGATATTTTTTAAAAGCGTTCTTATTTAACAAAGACAAACACATAAACGTTATATATTACAGAGTGCTCCATAAGGAGACATTTATCGAACGTGTAGGGAAGGAGCCGCCAGTGTCAGCGCCGTGTAACGGTTAGTCGTTTTTCCACCGGAGTAAAGTCTTCAGGACAGAAGAGTTTACGTTTCTCCGTAACATGAAAAGATGTGTTTGGTTTTCATTTTGTTTTTTTTTTTGTCTAATTAACTTTCTAGAGAGAGAGAGAGAGAGTGAGAGAGAAATAGATGGATGGCAAGAGAATGACTGTTTATAGCTGCTAGTAGGACGGATCTTGAATTAATAAATGAAAAACTGTCATTGTTGGCAAATTGCAGTGGTGTAAGCGGAACAAAAACACTTCTGGAATAAACTGTGTGGATCAATTTCGTCGAACAGCACGCACTTGTGATGTTTCATTCCTTAATTACTTTCTATTCTGATAAAAACTCAGAACTGTTCTATTCTACATGTAACAGACGTTGCTATGCAAATTATCATGATAATTTCCACGCCCATGTACCAAGCTCCGCCCCCAAAGTAGGCCCATTCAAACACAAACAAATCTTCCGGCCTGGTAGTCAGTTTAACAAATGGGTTTTTTTCAGCCAAATAATACTTTTGTCTTTGACGTCACGGCTTAAACCATTATTTTTTAATCATGTTATACATACTTCGCAGATTATTTGTACAAATAAGCAACTTTAAAAATCGACTATTGCACCTTTAAACGCGCTACATTCTCGTGACAGGAGTCGGCAACACTGCGTGGGTAGAATATAGCGCAGCAAAGCGAAATCTCGTGAAATCTCGCGATATAACGATTGCCAACCTCTTAGCATAGAGAGCAGATTTAATTAATACGTATATAAACGTCGTTTCACGTTCCTTCTACCATTAGCATTCAAGCTATGGCAGTCAGATCAAGCTCGCGGTTCCTTCCTTGCTCGTAGAAAGCATGATAAGTATTAAACATGATATATATATATTTATTTGAAGTAAAGTCCACGCATGCGATACTTGTTTTTCTCAAGTCGGTTTACGTTAGCTTACTAAGCTAACAATGTTATGCTAGCAACGTAATGAACACCCTCGCCTTTAAAATAAGACATGCCTAACCTCATACTTTAAACAAAGTTACATAACAAAACCCGTGTGTAAATACAAATATGATTTCAAATATTTATCCATAAGCAAGTACAAAACATCACAAACCTGTACACAACACTAGTTACCGAACACAAGCGCTTAGCAGCTCCAAACTTCCCGCACAACTCTCAACCCGGAAGTAAGACGACGCACCTAATTGGGCAACACTGGAAGACGTAACTTCCTGTTTGGCGCAATGTGAGCTGGGATGTGTAGTTTTTATGATCTCTCCCGCTCTTTCGTGATATAAAGTGTTCAAAATGAGCGTCTTATGAGTCATTTGTCATGTTTAATTTGTTATTAATAATTGTAAATAATTTTCCAAACACTACAGATATTCAATGGACCTAAATATGATTCCTAGTTGTCTCTTTTTTAAAAATAAAAAAAAATGTTTATACAGGATATGTTTTGTTGACTGGCTTTTTAATATTTGACCCATTTGTCTGTCAGAAAACAGTGAAACTCTTATACTTAGTGGTATAAATGAAAGGGTCTGATTTGTGAATTCTTTTTAAGCGGACTCTAGCTGTAAAATAAACCGTGTCGTTCATGTAGCCGACAGTCCTCGTTAACTCACTCACGTTTTTGGGATTTCCTCTGTTTGTTTGTTATTTATTTATTTATTTAAAATTTTGTAAAGTAATTTTTACGAAACATGGTTTGTTTCAGGACCGCATGCTTTTCCTCGGCGTATAGTGAAGTGAAAAAAAATGCATTAGCTTGATTTATGATGTGGAAATAAATGAATCATGGTTCAGTATCCACAGTTTGGTTCTCTTGGTTCCAGGTCGTATCTTGCGTCACATTTTTAAAAAAAAACCGTGCATATTCGACGCTGAACTACGCGGAGCTTCACGAAGCGCTCGGCTCATTCATTATTGACGGCGTGGCGTCCTGTAGCAGCTTTGTCAATGCTTCGAGCTCAGGTTTCTGGTTTCCATGTGCCACCTGACTGCCCCGGATCCACCGCGGAACCGACTCTACAAAGGGGACTGCAAGGTGGAACTGGACGTGTAGCTGCTCTCGTGGACCCGAACTGTCAGTAATGACTTCCCATGTTGCAGGACGGATTCAAATCGATCGAGTGAAGCTGCTAACATCCTATCAGCAGGAGTGATGACGATGAGCGGCCATGCTGAGGAAGAGGAAGTGACACGTCTGCTCGGAGAAAAGAGCCGAGGGGAGAAGCGTGTCTCGTTTCCTCCGGATGAGGAGATGGTTTCGGGATTTGCAGAGAGCAAGGACACACGGCAGGATGGTAATAAATCCATCATCATCATCATCATCATCATCATCATCATCATCATATATTATACCACAGTTTGTTGTATTCTTTGTTGTATTCTTTGTTGTAATCAATCTATCTATCTATCTATCTATCTATTCGTCCGTCTGTCTGTCTGTCTATCTATCTATCTATCTAATCAGCTCCACAAGTATTGGCACCCTATCTATCTATCTGTCTGTCTGTCTGTCTATCTATCTATCTATTTATCCGTCCGTCTGTCTGTCTGTCTATCTATCTATCTATCTATCTATCTATCTATCTAATCAGCTCCACAAGTATTGGCACCCTATCTATCTATCTATCTATCTATCTATCTAATCAGCTCCACAAGTATTGGCACCCTATCTATCTATCTATCTATCTATCTATCTATCTATCTATCCGTCCCTCTGTCTGTCTATCTATCTATCTATCTATCTATCTAATCAGCTCCACAAGTATTGGCACTCTATCTATCTATCTATCCATCTATCTATCTATCTAATCAGCTCCACAAGTATTGGCACTCTATCTATCTATCTATCTATCTATCTATCCGTCCATCTGTCTGTCTGTCTATCTATCTATCTATCTATCTAATCAGCTCCACAAGTATTGGCACTCTATCTATCTATCTATCTATCTATCTATCTATCCGTCCATCTGTCTGTCTGTCTATCTATCTATCTATCTATCTATCTATCTAATCAGCTCCACAAGTATTGGCACTCTGTCTATCTGTCTATCTATCTATCTATCTAATTATCTCTCTATCAGAAGCACATACACACTCTCTCCCTCTATACTTCTTTCTATCAATCTAACTGTATCACTCTCTCACTCCTTCTGTCTTTCGACTAATAACACTCTCTCCATCTGTCTACTTGTATCACTCTATTTATCATCTTTCTACCAGCACCTGTCTGTCTGTCTGTCTGTCTGTCTGTCTGTTTGTCTGTCACCGTTTCTTTTCTTTCTTTCTTTCTTTCTGTCAACTTGAAACTATCTTCAGGCTTCCGAAACTTTCAGACTGGATTTGTCAAGCCAACATCAAAGTTTGTTGTGCCGAACTTCACCTATCTAGTTCCCTCCTGTTACATCTCAGTTTTCACAAACACGATAAAAAGAATTTCAGCAGCTCATCCGGCAGTGACCTAGATGTTCTGAAAGAGAGGGATTAATAATATGAATGTTAATTAAAGTCCAGGATTTGTGTGATGTAAAACCGTCACACACACACACCCACACACACACACACACACATATCTGCCTCTGTACTTCTGCTAAAAGTTTCTTTTCTGTCTTTGTTTTGGAATTGCTGGTAAATCAGGAGTTTATCATGTCTGCGAGACGCCCTGAATGCATTTACCTTGCGTTAATGAAGCACAGAGAAGTGTATTAGGTGGAAAAAAAAAGGAAGAAAACATTTTTAAAATGCGCTTTCATCAGTAGGGCTAATTGTAGAGCGCTCATTAAGACACAATAAACACGGGATTAGTGGGTAAGGAATGAAAGGCTGTTGTTGTTGTTGTTCGTTGAGCCTTTTATTTCTCACTTCTATTTTAGGCGACCGTCGAACCTTGACAGATATCATTTTGGCCTACGAGCAGAGCTGCATAAAGCACAAAGTCGCACCCCATCCCAAGACTCTGGACCAAATAAAGGTACAGAAGATTCACGCTTTATTTGAAATGCAAATCACATACAATTCACATCCAGTGATATGCGATCGAGAGCACAAATAAAAATGCCCTAAAATTGACCACGTGAACTCCCATGACATGATGTGATGAAATATGATGTGAATACGTATCATGAGATAGAAGTAACCTTTTCCAGATCATAAAAACACAAAGAATTAATCCACCGCTATTCTTTTTAATTACATCACGGCTCAGATAACATCATTTCCACAAGATGTGGGAAAAAAAAAAAAAATCATATTCAAAAAGTGAAAGCACATGAACTATAAACAGGTGAAATTCAACAAAATCATGTGTAAACATCGCATGTGACAAAAGGAATCATGTGGAAAAATGAAGCATGTGGAAATAAATGTATTGTGAAAAATTAATCATGGGTAAGTAAATGGATCATGTAAACTATATTTAAAAAAAAAAAAGTAAATAAATCATGCAATAAAATCACGTGAAAAATGAATCGTGAGTGAGTAAATGAATCACAAGTAAATAAATGAATCATGTGGGGGAAAAATAGAATCATGAGTAAGTAAATGAATCATATGAAAAATCACATGCGAAAATAATGAACCATGAGGGAAAAAAAGAATCGTGCAAAGGTAATCACGTCTCATGAAAAAAATGAATCATGAGAAATGAAAGGAATAACGCAAAAGTAAATCAATCATGTTTTTTTTTTTTTAAATCACGTGTTAAATGAATTGTGAGGGAAAAAAATCGTGAAAAAATCTCGTGAAAAAAAAAAGAATCATAAGTAAATGAATGAATCTCAAGTAAATAAAATGAATCATATGGAAACTCACATGTGGAACAATGAATCATGAGTATGTAAATGAATCATATGGAAAATTACATGGATAAAAAAAAGAATCATAAGTAAATAAAATGAATCATATGGAAAATCACATGTGGAAAAATGAATCATGAGTAAGTGAATGAATTATATGGAAAATCACATGGAGAAATGAATCATATGGAAAATCAAGTGGAGAAATGAATCATGAGTATGTAAATGAATCATATGGAAAATCACGTGGAGAAATGTATCATGAGTATGTAAATGAATCATATGGAAAATCACGTGGAAAAATGAATCATGAGTATGTAAATGAATCATATGGAAAATCACGTGGAGAAATGAATCATGAGTATGTAAATGAATCATATGGAAAATCACGTGGAGAAATTAATCATGAGTATGTAAATGAATAATATGGAAAATCACATGTGGAAAAATGAATCATGAGTAAGTGAATTAATTATATGGAAAATCACGTGGAGAAATGAATCATGAGTATGTAAATGAATCATATGGAAAATCACGTGGCGAAATGAATCACGAGTATGTAAATGAATCATATGGAAAATCACGTGGAGAAATGAATCATGAGTATGTAAATGAATCATATGGAAAATCACGTGGAGAAATGAATCATGAGTGTGTAAATGAATCATATGGAAAATCACGTGGAGAAATGAATCATGAGTGTGTAAATGAATCATATGGAAAATCACGTGGCGAAATGAATCATGAGTGTGTAAATGAATCATATGGAAAATCACGTGGAGAAATGAATCATGAGTGTGTAAATGAATCATATGGAAAATCACGTGGAGAAATGAATCATGAGTGTGTAAATGAATCATATGGAAAATCACGTGGAGAAATGAATCATGAGTGTGTAAATGAATCATATGGAAAATCACGTGGAGAAATGAATCATGAGTGTGTAAATGAATCATATGGAAAATCACGTGGAGAAATGAATCATGAGTATGTAAGTGAATCATATGGAAAATCACATGGAGAAAAAAAATGAATCCTAAGTAAATAAATCTCTGAAAATGAAAAATAAAAAAGATTTTCCGTTAATAGTGTTACTGTATTTAATAATTAATCATAAACTTTACATTGCACTGTAGCAGCTAAACCCATACAATGATAGCTTAGCTCTGCCCCCCTCCCCCCAAGGCTAGCGACACCAATCTAGCCTAGTTAAAAGTTGTATATCTTATCCGTCCGGTCCGATCATGTCATGCATTGACAGCTGAGTTACCTTCGCATCCATAAAACAAAACTTAGGCTAATAACTGAGCTGGAAAAAAATGCACGGAGAAGAATCTGGGCTCAGCCCCGGTCCAGCTAATGCTCCTGCTTACCAAACTTCAGGCTCAACAAGACAGTAAAGTAAAAAGAGAATCAAACACACACACACACACACACACACACACACACACACACACACACACACTCACTCAAGCATGGATGCATAATTCAGAGCGTGCGCTCACTCCTTTTCCCTTTGACCAGCCATGTTAAGAGCATCGTTTTCCCCTCTGCATAAATTGACGATTAGATCAAGGGGAATTATTTGCAGAAAATGAGAGACTTAGCGGTACTTACATGAAGCGCACGCTCAGTATTAGCTCTGAGGTGCTAATGAGCACAGGGTGCGTTTAAACAAATGTAGGTGGTCCGACCCCAAAAGAAGAAGAAAAAATAACAGGGGGAAAAAAAACTGTGTAGCTAAGCAGCAGAGATATTTTGCTGAATTCCTAATAAGGCTATGCAAAATGGAACTCGCGGCTTAAAGAGCAAATTTTTCAAATTAGGTATTTTCAGGCAGGACGGCCCCTGGAGGAAACTATTTAAAGCTTTTATCGCACCCGTGGGCTTTCACTTTGCTTTGAGATGCCGTAAGAGGATAAAACAGCGCTGCGTTTGGTTACATCTTCATAAGAGTGAAGGGAACAATAATGAACCTGAGGGCTATGAGCCTAATAGGCTTATTATTATTATTATTATTATTATTATTATTATTATTATTATTATTACCGCCACTATCATTATTATTATAGTTATTATCCTCATTTTCAGCTGACACTATGTGCTTTGATTCATTCATTACAGGCTTGTGTTATTTCTTTCCATAATCTCAGGCATATCATCTCTCACCAATATGTTACCTGATCATAAAACCATAAATTGTAAGAATAAAATTCAAGATAGACGAGTTTACATTTTGAGTTGTTTTTTTTTTTAAATCATAAATGAATCATGTGAAAAATCACATGTAAAAAAATGAAAAGAAAAAAATGAATCATGAGTAAATAAATGAATCGTATGGAACATCACGTGCGAAAATGAATCATGAGTAAAGAAATGAATCATATGGAACATCACGTGAAAAAGTGAATCATGAGTAAATCAATGAATCGCATGGAACGTCACGTGAGAAAATGAATCATGGGTAAATAAATGAATCGTATGGAACGTCACGTGAAAAAGTGAATCATGAGTAAATCAATGAATCGCATGGAACGTCACGTGAAAAAGTGAATCATGAGTAAATCAATGAATCGTATGGAACATCACGTGCGAAAATGAATCATGAGTAAATAAATGAATCGTATGGAACATTACGTGAAGAAATGAATCATGAGTAAATAAATGAATCGCATGGAACATCACGTGAAAAAATGAATCATGAGTAAATAAATGAATCCTATCTAACATCACGTGAAAAAATGAATCATGAGTAAATAAATTAATTGTATGGAACATCACGTGAAAAAGTGAATCATGAGTAAATCAATGAATCGTATGGAACATCACGTGAAAAAATGAATCATGAGTAAATAAATGAATCCTATCTAACATCACGTGAAAAAATGAATCATGAGTAAATAAATTAATTGTATGGAACATCACGTGAAAAAATGAATCATGAGTAAATAAATGAATCGTATGGAACATCACGTGAAAAAGTGAATCATGAGTAAATAAATGAATCGTATGGAACATCACGTGAAAAAGTGAATCATGAGTAAATAAATGAATCGTATGGACCATCACGTGAAAAAGTGAATCATGAGTAAATAAATGAATCGTATGGACCATCACATGAAAAAATGAATCATGAGTAAAACAATGAATCATTTTCTCATGACACACTGTGTGTTTCTTTTGATCTTATTAACTTTATAAGCGAGAGGAACAGCGGACGCTCGTAACGCAGCGGCTGTTTATAGCTGCCATAACACACTGTAAGTGATAACAGGAACTGACTTCCATGACATCAAATCTAGCTGTAAAAGGATAAAAAGTACAATGTGTGGTTCCATAAACAAAACGAAAAATTCTAATCATTGGCAAATTGCTACAGCAAGAAGAATCAAAGACTTTACATTTGTAAATAATCAAATTCCGGATGGTGACTTTAGCTAGCTCTGTCGTTGATTATTTTCCTATAAAAGTGTTCGATACCTCACATATTGCTCTAGTTCTCATACACACTGTACTCTCCTCTCTCTTAATCAGAACGCTTCTTCCTGTCTGATCTGAAGCGTCCTCGTTTCATCACGCCGAGAAAATTCACTCATATCTAAACACAGAGTATAAATAACTTCCACACATTTAAACTTTAATGCGCATCATGGACCGTCCTGATTTCCTGATTAAAGTCTCCTCGGGCACGAAGGAGACATGTTTATTCCTCTTGCACGTCCTTTCACACGTCTAATCTGCACATTCTCTATGCATTTTAACAATATGTCCTTTTGTCCACTTTTTGAGACAAAGAGCGAGACGTGGGCACCGTTTTTTAAAAATTTTTTATATATAGTCCATTAAAATTTTGGGGTATGTTTTTAATTTTTTAATCATAAATTAAGTTACCCATTTTGTCCGTGCTCTTTCTAGACACTGCGGGTTTAATTGCTAATTGTTAACTGGGAATGAATATATTTGCATATTAATTAGCACCTCCATTTGCATTTTTAATTTGCTGCCTTCAAAGGGTGTGAGATAAAAGGTCGTGTTATTTTAAATAATTTATCCTTTATTGCAGAAAAGATGCTGAAAGGAAAATGTGCAAGCGATTTCTAACCCCTGTGAGCTTTTCCTGTAAATTCAGAAAAAAAAATTCGACTAATTAATACGACAAGGAAAAAAAAAAAAAAAAACGTCGTTAATGCAAAACCACCACCAAAAAAAACGAAATAAATAAATAAATATGGCTCTTTTCGAGAAGAATGAGAAATGCATCAGAGATGGTTTGTGTCAAAGTCAAAGTCTCACTGATAAGCCGCGTCCCACACGTTTTGTCTCGCCGTTTTGTCCTCTCCCTCCTGACACATCGCCACGTTTGGCACGTGTCCATTTTTATTTGCAGCAGCACGCAGCGCGGGATGTCGCTCCACGTTTATTAAGATGAAAAGCATCAGACAAAAAAAAAAAAGGTTCAAATGCAGAGCTCGGAGTCATCGCTGTCGAGACTCGGGGAGCGTTCACAAGCTCCATTTGTTTTCCTCCTAACACACACACGCTGCAATCAGACATGTTGGTAATGTTTAGAGCAGATTGATCCAGGACCTTGATCAGCCCGATACCTACGAGCTGCTCAGAGCCATCTGCTGTCTGTCTGCTAGATAAACGGCTGCAGTACAGAGGTCTTCATCAATAATACAGTATTACAGCATTTTTGATATTTGAAATGAATTTGAATTTTTTTTTTTTTTTCCACTTACTGAAGGGTCACATGAATTTGACTCACTTGATTCACATGATTCACATGTGGGTTTTCTTCATGTTATGTTTGAAACTGCATGTGTTTTTATTTTCACATGATTCTTACACGTGATTATTTATTTCCACATGTGATTTTTTTACCCCATTGTTTTTCTCACGTAAATATTACAGGATTCATTTTAATTTTATGTTTTTGTTTGTTTGTTTATTTGTTTTTACAAATGATTCAGTAATGTTCACATGATTCTTTTATACTTACATAGGATTCATTTATTTCCATGTGTGATTTTTACACCATTGTTTTTCTCACCTGTAAATCTTACATGATTGGTTTGTTTGGTTGCACACGATTCATTATATTTTCATGTGATTTTTACAAATGATTCAGTTAGGTTCACATGATTCTTTTATGTTTACACGATTCATTTATTTCCACATGTGATTTTGACACCATTGTTTTTCCTCACGTAAACTTTATATCAATTCTTTTTCTTTTTATTTTTTTTACACACAGTTAATTTTATTTTCATGTGATTTTTACAAACGATTCAGTTTGGGTGACATGATTCTTTTATATTTACATCGATTCATTTACTTCCACATGTGATTTTTACACCATTGTTTTTCTCATGTAAATTTTACGTGATTCGTTTAATTTTCATTGTATTTTTTTTTTTTTACAAATGATTCAATTATGTTCACATGATTCTTTTATATTTATATATGATTGATAAATTTTGTACACGATTCATTTTATTTTCATGTGATTTTTACAAATGATTCAATTAGGTTCACACGATTCTTTAATGTTTACACGATTCATTTATTTCCACATGTGATTTTGACACCATTGTTCTTCTCACGTAAACTTTACACAATTCTTTTTTTTTTTTTTCTTTTTTTTTTTTTACACACAATTAATTTCATTTTCCTGTGATTTTTTACAAATGATTCAATTTGGGTCACATGATTCTTTTATATTTACATCGATTCATTTACTTCCACATGTGATTTTTACACCATTGTTTTTCTCATGTAAACTGAATTTTCATTGTATTTTTTTTTTTTTTACAAATGATTCAATTATGTTCGCATGATTCTTTTATATTTATATACGATTAATACATTTTGTACACGATTCATTTGTAACACACGATTCATTTTTTATGTCATTTCATGCGATTTTCTTTTTACTCATGTTTCATTTATTTTCAAACGTAATGTTTACATGATTCATTTTTCACGTGATTTGTACGATTCTTTTTTTATTATTTTTTTTTTTACAAATGTCACATTAATCATTGATACACACGATTCATTCGTTTTTTTCATGTGATTCATGTGATTTTTACACAAAATGAATCTATTTTCACGTGATTTTTTTTAGATACAAAAAAAATTCTGTTTCACACAACTCACAATCACGTATGAAATGGACGTGATGATTCCCAAACACGAGATTGTGTTTGTTTCGTTGTTTTTTTTAATAGTTTTTTGCCCACGATTTCTGTTTCTGTCTTCGGCGAATAAAGCCGTATTGAATAACAGAGATCGTTACCGCTCGGGAATCCTGTAGTTGCTCTGGATGCGAATGCTTAAAGAAACCAATCCCCCCTCCCATCCCCCCCAACACCCCCACAAACCAGTGTACCACCTCCACTCACGTATACCTACTGTACATCCCTCACACGCTTTATTTGATTTTTCATTTTAAGTCTGGTTCCGCTCTCAGGTTTGGCGGAGTGCTTATTAGACGAAGACCATTTCCGTCACTTTCATTCAGATGCAGTCAGATTAGATTCGTGCACAGAGAACAACGGGGCTAATTAATGCGTCAACAGATGACCAGCTGTTTCTAATTAATAAAGCCTGCTTTAATTAATATGGAACATTTGCAATGACGGTAAAGCGAGGCGTAATTTGCTTTTTAAGTGTGAAAATGTATGAACCTTCAAATCATATCTATCTGTCTGTCTGTCTGTCTGTCTGTCCTGCAGGAAATCACCTGCTTGAGTAACAGAGCCAGATGCCTTGATCTCCAGGGTGAGTAAATTGATTTTTTTTTTTTAATGTTGTAAGCAACGTATTATGCCTAAAATAGCATAATCACTCTAATTCAATCCGAGGAATAAAGAACCGGTTCATATTCATGATTTCTATTCATTTATTCCTTCACTTCCTGGTCCTAGTGCTCTCATGCACTCTGCTCCCACACCAGTTTATTCGATCTGATCAAATCCCTGTTTTGATATTTTATCGTAATATATAATACCATAGAGACTGTAATATCACTTTGAACTTCGCTCCCATGAATTGAACAGCTTCAATATGAAATGTGTTACTCGACGACGTCATCTGTCTCCGTATCCTTCCTATCCGAATCTGTATATTTAGTGGGTGTGGCTTCAATCGGACTTGATTTGTTCTTGAATGTTTGATTTCCCAAAACGTAAACAAACTAGTAGCGTAATTTAAAGCACCACGACCCTGACCGGGCAGATACTAAGGATTCATGTTAATGTATGTGGTCTTTGTTCTAGCTCGGGTCTCAACCAGATGCCTTGTGAAACTTCCTGTCAAACTTTCCAAAAAAAAAAAACACCCCAACAACAACAGGAAACAGAGCGTCTGCGATCCGTACATATATATATATATATATATATATTTGTAAGCGTTCTTTCCGAATACTGTATTCATGTGCGATGACGTGCCGACGTTTATTAGAAATACCCAACCATAATGTGTGCACTTCAGCCATAAGTGCACACGAAATGTGTAGCGTTTAAACCAAACCTGTAGAGTTTAGTGCCGAACGTAGGAGAGGATTTATATCAGCAATGTAATTTCCACAGACAAATATGGATATAGCAAACAGTAATGAGGAGATCAGGCCTGCTCCGAGCCTCCTAACCAGGATTACAACACCTGCCGGAGGACATTACCGTCGTTTATTTTTTGCTGTCGATTTTTTTTTTTATTCCACGTTTGTTTGCTCGTTCCGGAGGCTTCATCGTCGGCCATTTTCCGTTGATCCCGTCACGCGGGACTGGACCCAAATCTCGCGTACCGAGATAGCATCAGAAACTTCGTCAAGCCTCTT
Source organism: Ictalurus furcatus (assembly GCF_023375685.1). Taxonomy (NCBI): domain Eukaryota; kingdom Metazoa; phylum Chordata; class Actinopteri; order Siluriformes; family Ictaluridae; genus Ictalurus; species Ictalurus furcatus. The sequence goes on along the minus strand of NC_071263.1, from coordinate 1,686,919 downwards.
AATTGAAATCTGCACCCGGATCCTGCAGGGCTCGGATTAAACCACAGTCCCTTTGATGAGGGGAACAGCGGTTATTGATATCGATATGAGCGGATGGCAGATTTAAACGCCGGTCAGCGCCTCGCAGCTTCCTGCTCCCTGTCATACACTGATGACATCTTGACTCAGAGACGTGGTGTCATTATCAGAGAACGGCAGAGGGGATTAGAAAAATGGGATTTCAGATCCCCCTATGTAGGGAGCACTTAAGTGATTATTGTTAACAAAAATATTTCGAGAAAAAAAAATTCCACAAATGATTATGCTAATGATGAATAAATTATCATCTCTCCAGCACATGGCTGTGAGAGATCTGGCTTCTCCCCGACCACGAAGATAAGAGTTTATGAGGGGATGGGGGTCCAATAAAGATTCACCGCTGTGACCATCAAAGTGTTTCTCTAGGCTTTGTTTGGGGGGGAAAAAATAAAAGTTCCTGAAAAATGACTTTGATTCTCCTCTGCGTGGCGGGACGTGATCGTGATCGCGTCCGTGTCGAACGTTCCTTTGCTCCTTAATGAACACCAACCACCAAGTGACATCTGTGAAGACGCCGAATTCAAAGTGTTTGTCGCCGGCTCCGGGATGAGCGTGTCGCTTTTCATATACCGATTTCACGACTCCGAGTACTGCTGGCTGTTTCCGTTGTTTATTCCGATTGTCCCTCTTTCGATATTTCCTCCCCCAGGCGTTCGTTTGGATTATCGCTCGTGCGAGTCGCTGGAGGAGATTCTGAAGTCTGTCCGGTTTAATCTGATCAACCTGCGGGGGGCGGAGCTCGAGGAAAATGTAAGTCCGCTATAGTACTTCTTGGTCAGAAGGCGAAGCGCTTGTGTTTCTATAGTAACAACTTAGACAACATTTTTAGAAGGAGTCTCCAGTGTCAGCGCTGTAGCAGTGGGGCAGGGGTGGCTTGGCGGTTAAGGCTCTGGGGTTACTGATCGGAAGGTCGGGGGTTGAACCCCCAGCACTGCCAAGCTGCCACTGTTGGGCCCTTGAGCAAGACCCTTAACCCTTAACCCTCTCTGCTCCAGGGGGCGCCGTATCATGGGCGTACCCTGTGCTCTGACGCCAACTTCCTGGCATGCTGTATGCGAAGAAAAGAATTTCACTGTGCTGTGAAATTAAAGACTCATTATTAAAGCTGTAACTTTCCGCCATCTTCAGGAGGAGTTTACGTTTCGATGTAACATGACAAGCCGTGTTTTTTGGCTTTTGTTTTTTTTTCTTAAAACTGCTGTGGTATCTGAGGAATAAAACAGTCATTATCCTTCTTTCTCCAGGGAGCCTCGGCACTACTGGATATGATTTCTTACTACGAATCAGCCACGCACTTGGACGTGTCCTCGAATACGACTATGGGAGTCTCAGGATGGCAGGCCCTCTCACGTTTACTCGTACAGGTGCGGAAATGACGGACGGACGGATTATATATATATGTGTATAAATATATATGAGATATATGAGAGATTCTGTCATTCACATTTCTCCAATCTCATTACTCAGTGACTTTACAGCAGAAAAGTCAGAGCTGTTATGTGCACAGTGTACAAAATACAAGTCACACAAGACAATAAATGCACGTTTTCAGCATGAGTGTAAGCATAAATGCCATTTCTAAACCCATATTTACCAAGGGTGCCAATAATTTTGGAGCTCGCTTTAAGTCCGGCCACAATTTTCAAGCACACAACGTTAGAAATCAAGCACTCTCGTGTCAGCATGTGTATACAGTAAGCCATGTTTACACAACGTTAGGACGATGATGGGAAATAATAGGCTACGGAAAGCCAAGCTAACTAGCTAAGTTGCTTAGCAAATGCGTATTAGTTCGCTTCATTCGCATTCATTTGGGGCGGGGCAGCTAATTCTATACTCTATAGATTATTTTTGATTTGTTTCGGGGCTAACACGGCACTAAATACACAATTATGACCTAAAACATGTTGTAGACAAAAACGTAAACGCAAAGTCTAGCTACAGCCAGCTAGCCAAATCGACCTGTATGCTAACCTAGCTAATCATTTGCGATGGACAAAATCTTACGTGTTATGCTCATGTGAAATTATTTTATTTATTTATTTATTTATTTTTACACTATTTTGCTTTCGCTAATGCGATATAAACGGCTGATGTAAACGTGTCACAAATGCAAGCTGATTTACTCGCTTGTCGTTAACTTAGCTAATAGTAACATTAAGCTAATTAAGATGGCAGGAGGACACGGGGGGGATATCCAAATTGCATATTCATGTGCGTTAATTAAACCCTGGTATTTGTGACGCGGGGTAAAAGGTGTCGAGGTGTTCTGATTTTAATAGTTTGTAATAAAAGAAAAGAGAGAAAGATTATTTTTAAGTGATGAGAATGATCTTCATGGCAACGTTAAGTGCACTAGCTACAGTTCAGGAGCAGTAGTACTGTGACTGACTGATTTCCCACAATGTCCCGGCCCTTTTTTTCGTTTCTTTTCCTCCCTATGTGACATTGCCGACCTGCTCCACTTAATCTAGTATTTTTTTTATATAAATATTTAACACAGTTTTAATGAAAAATAAGACATGTAATTTGGTCTTTGTGCTGATTTACAAGTCAGAAGGCGCAGAGCTAGTTTTCAATGCCTTCTCTGCACTCTCGCACTCCATCCTCTGATCTGATTTGTATTCAAAGTGCAGTGGAAGTAATGAATTATCGTGCATCAGAGACGAAAATATTCGCACCGCAGGATATTGCTGTATTCACACTTTGATTTTAATGGCTATCATTACACTTCACTTTAGTTCACGGCGATATTATGTTCAATTAGCGGCGTCTCTAGATGAAAGACAGACGAGCTACGCCCTCGCGGTTCTGCGGACTTTGACGGTCAAACCAAAGGCGTGCTCTTAGGCGGTATTATAGTAGATCAATCACGTTTCCATCAACAACAAAAGAAAGGTATGGGGGTGGGGGAGAAAAAATCTGGACACTTTTGAAGCTGTGGACTAAGGGGATGGAGCCTAACGATGGCCGCCAGATCTACGGCGTCGTCCTGTCATGGGTTGTTTTTCTACTTTTTGACGTTTCGGCTCTTTCAGACAGGTTGCGCTGGGATGAAAAAGGGGGAAGATGGAGAGGCCAGGCCACAGTAAGGAAGGAAGAACGAAGCCGCTCTGTCTTGTTTTGTTTTTTTTCCCCCTCTTTCACTTTTTTCTACGTCTATAGAGCGGATGCTTGTGGAGGTTGGACGCCTGTAACATCCCCATAGAGGATTATCCTGCACAGGCCCTGTCGAGAGCCCTCCTTAGCAGCAGACTGACAGTACTGCACCTTGAAAACGCCGGACTGAGCGGGAAGCCGCTCTTCACACTCGGTATGCTCGTCCTACACACACACACACACACACACACACACACACGACGGAACTAACAAAATGCGTTAAAAAAAAAGTACGTTTTCATTCTACGTCCGCGAAACAAGCCAGTTCCTGTTATCGCTAAAGTTCTAGCAAGTTTAAACAGTTCCCCCGTCATCCTCTCTTTGTTTCCTCATTGGACGTCAATACAAAACAAATACCCTGACACTGGAGACTCCTTCCATAACTGTCATATACAGTTGATTACGCGTCACACCTCACTGCAGTCGTTGATTATTTTCCTGGAATAGCACACCCCCGAATGCTTCATTCTGGCATCACATACTGGCATTAATGATGTCATATACATGTATCGTATTCGCAGACTTTACAAAGTGTTGCATGTACGCACGCAAATATAACGGTTCATGAGCAATCGAATAAATAAATATGAATATTTTAGGCATTATATATGTATGCTATACTGTACGGTATCATATAAATGTATCATGCTGCGTTTTGGGGGGTTTTTTCTCCAAAATTTGCACGGAATTGCCTGACGCACGTGAATCGACGAGGGCTTTTGGCCGAACGCGCGTCGCGACGACGTCACGTGACGCGCCTCGACCCAAATCTGCGGGAAAATCTGCGGTGATTTTGAAAAAAAAAAAAATGGCAACCTCCTGGAGGGATTGTATTGATAATGTCTTCTAAATATAGGATTTACGGGGAGCGTTACTGATCTTCTCCTATTAGAAGAGGATTGCACTAAATTGAATCATAACTGTTAAATAATCGCTGTTCAAATAATGGCCTCTGACTCTCTATTGTGTGTATTCCTGCTCCTGCTGGCTAGGTAATAGGCCTGGGATAAGGTTTGTGTGTGTGTGTGTGTGTGTGTGTATGTGTATGTGTGTAAGCATTGTATGTACGCGGCCTCGGCCAGCAGGAACAGATGAAGAAGAACAGCGAGAGGAGTGGCAGATTTTGGCCCCGTGACCCTAACAGTCAGACTCGGCCAGGATTAGATGTCCTAATCTTCTGCCTGTCAGTTTACACGCTGTTGCACCGATCCGTGTGTGAGCCTCTGCGGCCAGCTCGCTGTGAGCGCCCACTGTAACAGTAATATTAGCTCCTTTAAGAATGTAATACTTGGCTACGACTAGTGGAAGTGTTGTTAGGTGCAACAAGGCATAACTAGTTAACCGAAACTCTCACTGTGTCTGAAACGGCTCTTTCATTTACTCATTTCCTGTATACGCTGTTCCGTACTATACAGAGCACTGTGTTGGACGGCAGTCCGAAAGAAGACTCGATTCACCGACTACTGAGTGCTCTGGAGATGCATCATCATCATGACCCACTGTATAATATATATATATACCCATTGTTTTTTGGTCACATGACAAGCACTGTTTTTTTTGTCTCATTAACGTGAACAGGAAGTAGAAAAAAAACGAGAGGCCGGTGAGGGAATGCCTGTTTATCGCTGCTATAATGTAAGCAGTAACAGGAACTGACTTGTTTTGCAAGTGTTATGGCTTTCTTCCTGGAGATCTACCTTCCTGAAGACTTCAGCTCCAAGCATAACCGTGCCCACCTGACCATCTGATCGTCGCCTTAAGAAGTTCTTGATCAGCTAAAACGGGCGTGTTCGATTTTGGTTGGGACGGTACTGTAGATCTCACGGAAGAGGGTTGGTGAGCGCCGGTTTAGGGTCTAAAGGACGGCGAAGAAGAGAACCTCCGAGTGTATTGGAGGAGAAGTTCAGATGGGTTTAAAGGGCTAAGAAGATTTTGAAGAAGTTCAGTCGCTACTATTAACTTCTCGGTCAACGTAGTTATCGCTCGTTCTTAAGCTTTTCTTGCATGTACACTTGTCAAGCCCTTGTCCCTTTGACTTAACGTCCACATCGAGCTGAGACGCACCTGTTTGATCGCAGTAATGTCTCAGCGGAGAAGAGCGAGAGCTGCTCTGGACACGGTCCATTAGCGAGAGCAGTGTGAGAGGACCTTAAATGAGCGGGAGGACTCGAGCGGCACATCCTGCTCCGTTTCTCTAAGCAAAGCCTGGATCTGTTTGATATTTTGGTGCCGTGCCGGCGCCCCCCGTGCTTCTCAGTAGAATGCCCAGCTGATGATCATCGCCATCGATCGGGCGCGTCCCTGATTAAGGGACTTGCTAGCTCGCACAGTGGAGTCTGTCCGATCAATCCAACGATCCCACTATTCACTTCCTGCTGTGTGTGATGGCCATGCTGGCATTCGGCATGCGACCAAAAGGGTCTGATCGGATCTGCCGCATTGATCCGAACAGCAGGACTGTGTGGGGCCACGGACAAAAAGCCCAGAAAGGGGTCCCTGTTCTGAAAGGACACAAAATGATGTTGATTACGATGATGACCGCAGTGATAGTAAACAGTAAAGACTAGAAAATCTGTCAGTTTTATTCTGAAATTCCATCTGTTTTTTTTGTTTGTTTGTTTGTTTGTTTGTTTTTTCAGGGGTCTGTATTTTTTTCCCCCTCATACTTACATCCTAATAGTTAAAGGTCCTCCCTTTACATGTCGATATTTGACAACAGTATGTCCTAGCGGCTCCACGTGTTAAGATTATTTCCCTTTTGTTCTTCGGAGTTTGCTCTCTAAAGAAGAACATCGCTCTGCAGGAACTCTACCTGTGTGACAACGAGCTCAGCAGCTTCCACGACTCCATGCAGTTAGGAGAGCTTCTCAAATACAACCGCACTCTCCGAACCCTCGACCTCAGCAATAACGCCATATCTGACTCGGGTACGGACGTTTCTTTGTCCCGAACTGGACCTACATAAATACTTACCTCAGATGTCTAAGCTTTAATAACACAGTCATGTTGCATTCAGTTCCCAAACACTTTCCATTCTCATGCTGCAGGTCTTGAGGAGCTCTGTGATGGTCTGAGAGTTCAGAAGGCTGGTTTAAGAACATTAGTGCTGCATAACAACCAGATTACTCACCGCGGCATGACTCATCTCGGAAGTGTTCTGGTGAGTTGCACTGCGTGTTCATTAAGAACGCTTTTATGCAGCACCGTTTGCCAATTAGTCTGATGAAGTGCGTAATATGTTAATACATTATGCCCCAATTTTCCAGACAAATGCAACGGCTAAAAAAAGAAATTAAAGCAGCAGTGTAAAAACCAGCTCTTTTAAATACTACACAATATTAACAGCTGTGTTTTCAGCTAGTTTGGTTACTTGGTACCTCTTTATAAATTCTAGAAATTGGGAATTGGGAAAATGGTAAACTATAGAAAATGGGATTTGGGAAAATGGTCAAGTATAGAGATTGGGAAATAATGGAAAATGTGAACTAGAAATTGGGAAATTGGGAAACTGTAGAGATTTTAAAAATTAGAGAATTTGGGGAAAATGGTAAGCTACAGAAATTGGGAATTAGAAACTTGGTAAACTATAGAGACTGGGAAATTATAGAAATTGGGAAATGGAAATTGGGAAACTATAGAGATTTTAAAATTGATAGAAATTGGGAAAATGGTATAACTATAGAACTTGAGAATTGGGAAAATGGTCAACTATATAAACTGGGATTTGGGGAAAATGGTAAACTATAGAGATTGGGAAATAATAGAAATTGGGAAATAGAATTTGGGAAATTGGGAAACTGTAGAGATTTTTAAAATTATAGAATTTGGGGAAATGGTAAACTACAGAAATTGGGAATTAGAAACTTGGTAAACTATAGAGACTGGGAAATTATAGAAATTGGGAAATGGAAATTGGGAAACTATAGAGATTTTAAAAATGATAGAAATTGGGAAAATGGTATAACTATAGAACTTGAGAATTGGGAAAATGGTCAACTATATAAACTGGGATTTGGGGAAAATGGTAAACTATAGAGATTGGGAAATAATAGAAATTGTGAAATAGAAATTGGGAAATTGGGAAACTGTAGAGATTTTAAAAATTATAGAATTTGGGGAAATGGTATAACTATAGAACTTGAGAATTGGGAAAATGGTAAACTATATAAACTGGGATTTGGGAAAATGGTAAACTATAGAGATTGGGAAATAATAGAAATTGTGAAATAGAAATTGGGAAAATGGTAAACTATAGAGATTGGGAAATAATAGAAATTGGGAAGTAGAAATTGGGAAATTGGGAAACTATAGAGATTTTAAAAATTATAGAATTTGGGAAAATGGTAAACTACAGAAATTGGGAATTAGAAACTTGGCAAACTATAGAAATTGGGAAATAGAAATTGGGAAATTGGTCAACTATAGAGATTTTAAAAAATATAGAATTTGGGAAAATTAGGAAATTATAGAAACTGGGATTAGAGACATTCATAAACTAAAGAAAATGGTAAATTAAAGAAATTGAAATAGGGACATTAGTAGAAAAAAAAACAAAAAAAACATAATAATAATAATAATAATAATTTGGGAAATTGCTAAACTAAATTGGCAAATACGCATCATTAATAATATTCAAGACCACAATTATAACACATTTGGTTATTAAACAAGGACATCCGTTTAATCAAACTTCCCTTGTATTAATGAATGAATCGATTCATTTATTTACCTTGTTTTATTTTAAATTCAATAAAACAAGCCAACTCGTCATGCTTATTATGCCACAGCATGGGATGATCCAGCAATAATTTGCTTCGGCTGATATTTATTTCAACACTGTGACCATAAAGATTGTTCTTCAAGCTGTGCCATGTCTGCGCATAATTAGTTTAGTCATTTGCACAATTATAGTCAGCAACCTTAATAGGTTCAAGTTCCTTACAAATCTTTTTTTTTTTTTTTTTAAATAGAGAAAGTTCTTGAACATCTCCGTGACAGCTCCTGGATTCTTTTGTCTCCGATAGAGTTTGACAGAACGGCAGAAAAAGAACTGGGAACAAAAAGAAAACGTCTGTCTTTTCCTCACAGGATGGCTTATGTGTAATCCTTAATAATATCCATTCCCCTTTAGTAGCTCTGATTGTCAGAATAAACTGTACCTTTTTGTCATTTGAATGGCGATCCAAATCAAAAGGGTACAAATTAAAGGGCCGCTTTTGTCTCCTCTCGGCCGCTGGCACGTTCGCCGCGAATCCATCCAGGCCAAAAATAAAGCTGGCTCGTTCCATTTCGCCTGCGCTAAATAAGAACAGTTTGATTAAATAATAGATATGTGTTTAGTGGGCTTTTCCATGCGCTGTGTCATTAAGAAGGATAAGTAGACATCCATGCGACCATAATGAATATAATTAGTGCAATGGCTGGTCGTGTCGAATATGACACAGGAAGGGCTGTTATTAACCTCTCCTTTTTTTCTTTTTTTTTTTGCATTTCTTTATTCCGGGTCGCCTTTAAAAGGAGGCGAGAGCAGAAGGGATAAATGGGTTAGTCGGTCAGATGATGGAGCCTGGCTCATGTCAGTAGACGCTAATTAAATCATGTTTTTTTACGCCCATGACGTTTGTGGAATCCCTTCATGTATAACGTCCTTCACGACGTCGGGCCGTGTTTCATACTGCCGCTTTAATTAATCGCGGACCAGGCCGTGGACGCGGCGTCAACCTGCTACAAACTGTACGCCCTGCGACGTCACGTAAACGTGTCCTATCGCTTTGATGTCCTCTTAATGTCAGTGCAATTTAGAACTAAATCGGCCCGGCGATGATGCTCGCGTGTACTGCGTGTTCTAGTTTTGAGCCGTTCCGTCACATAGGTTCAAATATCTGTGACGTGTTTAGCGATCCTAGCGCGTGTTACGATGTGCAAATGGTGTTATTAGACAGTTTTATCGGGTTAGGTACGTTCGCCGTGTAGCACCGGTACAAAAATAAACGAGAGAGCGCTAAGATGTTTTGTCTGCGCTGGTATATTTGGGTTAAATTGGGGAAAACGGTGTCTGACCGATTGCTTTAATTCATCTCTTAGCCTTTGTTGAGAACACTGGAAACGTTGGACCTTAGCGCTAATGACCTAAAGGACAGAGGGATGCACACGCTGAAGGAGGCTCTCATCAGTAATCGCTCTGTGACACGACTCAGCCTGGCTTCAGTGGGAATAACAAGTGAGGGTATGTGAGGATCGTCCACTTTCCTAGTTCATTTTGTGTTATTTTCAATACCTTAGCTTGTACTTCCAGTGACTCTCGTTTGGCGTTTGGCGTTCGGCGCTCGTTCCAGGTGCCGTGGTGTTGGCTGAGTTCCTGGCTGAGTCTCGGTTCCTCCAAACTCTGGATGTGAGGAAGAACCTCGTGCTCACCGGAGGCCTGATGGCTTTCGCTCTGGCCCTGAAGCTCAACCGCACTCTCGTTCATTTAGACCTGGACCGAAACCCCAGAGAGGAGAAGGTGAACACTAAAAAAACTTCTCGTACATCGTATAAGCAGTGGCCACAAGATAATAAATTGAAGACTCGAGTTAATCCACAAACTCAGAAGATACCGAAGCTATGAATTGTGTAACTTAAACCCCTGAACATTATCTTTAATACAGTAATATCCTCCTGCTTTAGTGGATTTAGTGGAGAAAAGTCTGTTCACTTTCACTTTAACGGTGACTCAAGCCAATTCCAGTGACTCTAGTATGTCTTTATGAGTCATTTCATGACACGTAATCTTGTCAATCATCCCCATGACTAAGGCCTCAAGCGAGGATAACATTTGGCTGGCTTGGCTTGCCTCGTCATGCACATGGCGGCTTGGCAAGCTCCACGGATGAACACGCTACATGACCGAGCCTGTGATTGGGCCATAGAAATTAGGAGTGTCCTATACGCCAGTTCATTCCAAGTACTGCCGGGTTTTCGCTAGCATGCTAAACGCGCCTCGATTTATTTAACGCTCTACCGTTACATCTGCGACTCATTTCTCTGTTCCTGTTCTCTCCGTGAAATGTTAACAGCGCCGCCTGCAGTACTGGAGCACTCCTACACGTTGGCTAGTATCGGAATCGTAGCGAGAACGCAAGCTTGCGAAGTTAACGCGAAGACGATGTTGACCGCGTAACTTACGAAACTTTCATGTAACGTAACTGAAATTCCCTGACATACTTAACGCGAAGATGACCTTCGCGTAACCGACGACGTCTTCACGTGGAGTACGTTCCAACCTTAACGTTTCTGTATCCACCATGGTCACCATAGCTTCCAAACAATATGTAAGTACTTTACTTTACCCGTGGCTTTAATATGTCCGTTCGAGGCCAGGCACCGATCGAAGTCGGACAGTTCAGACGGTCCTTTGACGTGTCGTATCTTTAACGTTCAATGTTAACGTGACGGGACTAGCTAGACGTAGCTGCCTTGGTGTAGTCGGGATATCTACAGTACAAGAGGAGCAAAAATAAGTGCTAAAGTGATGTTCTATGGTTTGTTTATCTACTTTGTCGCTCCACGCTGTCTACACTTTGCAACACGCGATCTTCTTCCTGTCGTCATGGAAACTGTCGTGTTATTTTAATAGCGCGGCTAGCAGCGCCGGAGTACTCGTACACGGCAGCCGATAGAAAACTCCAGAGAGTGCAAGTGCAAGCTTGTAGACTCACAAACGCAGTTTCGTCTAGCTGCCATGTTGTCAACATTTTACCAGTTCTTAAAAGACTGGGCAAATATTATAATCAATTTTATGCTAAAGTTTGGTCCGTATGTGGAGCTTTAACGCTTAAAACAACGCAGCTTAGCTTCTTTAACTTGATTCGGGTTGAGACACTGTCTTTCAAAGTTTAAAGCCCAAATTTTCAACTTGGCGACTCACAAACCTGCGAGATATTGCAGTACGACAAGACTGTGAAAGACCCGGACCAACCCCCCCCCCCCACCCCCCCACCCTCATAAAAAAAAAATCTTTTAAAAAAACCATGATGCGGCGGCTTTAACGCACGCCCCAGCTCGATTAGGGGAAAAAATAATTAAGCTCAGTTGCCATCTGTTTGTCATGATTTTATCTCCTCGAACTTATTTGCATATTAAAGCATTAATTAAATTCTCCAAGGAAAGTAACGCTCACTTTAAAACACACTCCAAAGCCTTTCGCTCTCGTCTGGAAACGGAACGGTTTTTATTTTTGATTTCTGATGTTTTTTTTTTTTTTCGTGAATTCCTTCCCTGTCAATCAGCTGTGCTTTATAATATTTCATAAAGATGGAGCATCTGTCATTTATAAAAGATGCCGTATTTAAACGCCATTGAAACACAACGGCGTATTATAATCGGGTTTTTATTTATTTATTTATTTATTTATTTATTTATTTATTTATTTAAATGATGGAATACAGAAGTAGTTTGGTTGGGGGGGGAGGGGTGGTGGTGGTTGGGGGGAGGGGAGGGGAGGGGGGGGGTTAAGAGAGAAGACTTTTCCATGGACGTCTATTGCACACAAAAACGTTCCCTAAGTGCATGCTTAAATTAAATCTCCGTATAATCTTTGTAGCTACGCATTAATATTTAAAAATATATATATATAATTATTAAACAGAAAGAATCTGTATTTATACTGTTATAACTTTGTTATTATTGTCGTTATATTATAGTTGGCTATCGAATCGCCGTAAGCGAAAATAGTGGTCTGTTTGTCCAAGATGGCCGACGCCAGAACGTCTGCTAACTACGTTATGTGGTCATTGCATAGCCACGACGTTTCCTGATTAACAAAGTTGTCGTAGCAACATAAATGCTAGAAAAGCATTTAAAAGTCCCAGATACTTCGTAACAAGTTCATTTTGTTAAGAAAATGTTCTGCCGTTTCCATTTATCCAAGATGGCCGCCCTATAAGGAAAGTATAATGATTTGCTTGAGCAACTTTTGCCAAACGTTTTTTTTTTTGAAGTTGGCAGTCGTCAGCTCGAAAATGCTGATGTTTGCTGGGTATATTTAGAGGAAAGTATCTTAGTATCTTATCTTAGCTCTAGTGGAAATCTAACGAAACATCAGACACGTCCTCGCTGATCGAGTGTTGAGGAGAAAACGGTCTACATTCCGCCAAGCCGTTTCTTTAAGCCATTTTAACTAGGCATATTTTACTCTGGCCGTGTGTGTGTGTGTGTGTGTGTGTGTGTGTGGGTGTGAGTGTGTGTGTATACACTACTGGGATTTGTCTAGGTCAAGGCACAACGTAGCAGAACAAGTGATACTTGTAGTTAGTCAATCTTATCATCAGAAATCAGCAGGCGATCAGATCGAGTGTTTCGGAGATTCAGTCTTCTGGAATTCCCTCTGGCCTGGGGGGGAGGGGGGGGGAGAAAACATTTTCATCTTTGGAATGAAATGTGTATTCATTTCAAACAAAGTGTGCGTGTCTATGTTGTGTATGTGTGTGTGACGCAATTTGGGATGCGCATGTTTAAAAAGGGAGGAAGGTGGCGGGGAGAAACGGTCGGTCCTCGGGTCTTTGTTTACAGCGTCTGATTTGGCATGCGTGTCGACGCTCGGCTTCATTTGATCATCGGCCCCTCGTTGGCGTGAATTATTAATTATTTACACGTCTAAAATATTCATAGAGGGAGTTTTATGAAATGCAGGATTCCAAGGACAAGCTATCAGTGGCTGTAGCAAGGTAGTTTATTCTTGTTTTCTTGTTTGCGTTTCTAATCAGAGGACTGTGTTGACATGACGAGCGAACGACGTTCATCTGGATCGTCCTCAGCCGGGGTTGTGTCCTGTGAGGACCTGTTTGTGTGTGTGTGTGTGTTTGATACTCGAACATTAGTATGGAGGTGGTCAGTGACGACCTGGTGTAGGCTTTCAAGCTCGCAGAGATGTAATGACGCATCATTAAGTGGAGAGGAAGTGGGCTTTGCGGGAGACGATGTGTTTGGAGCTCCGAGACGTTCAGGGACGTCTGGGGTACGGGGGGAGGGGGAGGGGGGTGTCATGGTGTCTGAATCTCTGATGGAGGGAGTTGAGTGAGCGTACACAGAGAGAGAGAGAGAGAGAGAGAGAGAGAGAGCGCACATCCCTCTGCTTATGGCACCGATGTCAGTTCAACTCGTCCTGGGCCAGTCAGTCAGCTCTGGAATTATCGGCACCCTTCTTTTCCTTCTTGGAAATGACGCCTATAAGACGCACCACTAATAAATAGCTTTATTACGTGCACACACACACACACACACACACACAAAAAAAAAAATTGTGCATTTTTTTCTTCACCGCTTCTTAAAAACGCTCATATCAAAAGTATCGGCACCCGTTCCTGAAACATCTAACGACGTTGAAGCCGTTCGGACGAACTCGTGGACCGACCCCTCTTACACGCGTAGCATTTCAAGCTCTATTAAATCTTTTACAGGATTTTTTTTTTTTTTTTTTTACGGACGCACGTTTGGCATCGTGTTGCTGAAAGATCCACCTACTTGCAACTCGTAACCTCTTGGCAGATGCAACCATGGTTTGGGTCCACCTCCTCCTCGTTCTCCGAGCAATTTTTATTTATTTATTTATTTATTTATTTTACATCCTGACTTGCGCAGATCAACAAACATCTATCTCTTTTCATTTTCAAAGCTGTATTTTTATTTTTATTTTTATACCACGTCATGTTTTTGACACAAAACCATTTAAACAATCATTTAAAGAAGTTCTTGTGGGGAAAAAACGGAAAGCAAACCGGTTTCCAGAATACTGTGCATTTCATTTTATGCAATCGATTTCTTGTATTACCTTATAGGGTGCCAATAATTATGGAATAGACTATTTACACACACACACATACACAGTGAACCGCATGGATGGACTCCACACACACGAATACACTCATGCATGCGCTCGAACGGCCATAAACGCACAGCGCACGCGTTATTATGAAAAACGTTAGCGCTGATTACATTAGTTACATTCACTACAGAGAAAATCAGCAGCTAATGCAATCACAGCAACGCGGTTTTTGCGTGTTTTTTTTTTTTATATATATATATAAATGTATTTATTTATTTATTTCACACCGGTATGATTGCGAATGACGTTCCCAGTTGGGAGCTGAAAGCGTGCTCCGTATCATAGCAGCTACTTCCTCTGAAACATTTCCTGGCAGGTTCTGGGCATGAAAACAGGCGCGATATAGAAAAATAACATTTAGGTGTTCGTCAGAATCAGCCCTCGGAGACTTCTCACATCACTTCTACTGCTTCACTTGGCGAACACCCTCTCACAGCTTGTTTAGTTCGTATCTCGTCTTCTTGCGCAGTTTGGATTGGAGTTTGTACTTTACTTGTTTCTCCAGGCTCTGGGATCAACCGTGGCGTGATGTTTTGTCACGTGCGTCCCTCGGTCATGGAAGAAAGCGGTGCACTAATAATACATAACTCCGATCAATCTGATTGGGGGGGGGAGGAAAAAACAAAAAAGTCAATCCAAACCCAGGACCGCTAATATCCCGGTCAGCACTACACTGAAACGCCACTTTAATAGGAACACCTATACACGTAGGCCCACGATATAGGCCCACGATAGCCTCAGATTCCTGTTCTTAACCGACAGGCGTAGAACCGAACATAGTCTTCTGCTTTCGTCGCCCATCCACGTCAGGGTTTAGTGATTTGTGCATTCTGAGATGCTTTTCTGCTCAGCACGGTTGTAAACACTGATTATTTGAGTTATTTGAGTATCCTTCCTGGGAATTCGAACCGGTCTGTCCATCTTCCTCCGGACGTCTCTCATCAACAAGGCGTTTCCGCCCACGGAACCGCCGCTCACTCGATGCAACAACGTCACAGAGATCAGACTTGTCACCCACTCCGATGTTTGATGTGGACGTTAACCTGAAGCCCTTGATTGTATCTGCATGATTTCATGCATTGTGCTATAGCCATACGATCGGCTGACCGGATAACCGCATAAACGAGAAGGTAGACGGGTGTTCCTATTAAACGGGACTTGAACAGCAGGTCTTTCATCGTTAAAGTATCTTATATTGTCATATAATCTGACACGGAGGACACGTTACGGCAGCCTGTGATAGATTTCAGCTCGTAACACAGCTGAAATCGCACAAACTGGCTTTAGTAAAGAATGAATGGATGAATTAATGAAACTGTTACACGTGGAAACTCGTACTTTTAAGAAGTCCTACGCTTTTATACGGACTTTCCAATCGCACCGCCAATGCCTCCTAATTCATATACGATGAGTACGTTGTTTGGCCTTGTCTTTCCTAAAGTAACTATTTCTGTGACTCTCGGAGCAGGTCGGGATGATCGAGTCCTCGCTGAGACGGAAAGCAAAAGAATGATTATATATATATATACGACCGATGCGGTTTGATGTCTGTGGAACATTTAAGGATAAAAAGACTGCAATTCTTTTACTGCAGCTCTGAAATTGGCCCAAAAACTTTAGAAGAAATCTTTCTCTCTCTCTCTCTTTTCTCTTTACACCCTCAATCCAAACAGTCTCGCTCAGTTCCTGGTTTATTTTCAGGGGCAAAACAGGCATATTTGCCAGCTGTGTAATTTACTGTGGCGCTCATTTGCATATTAAAGCATTAATTAGCCCCTCAGAGTGCACAAGCGTGTATAGTGTAATCACTGGCCGTGTAGTGTTTGGGTCGGGTGTTTGCGCCGTCGGGAGAGCGCGGGGGTCTCTGGGTGCTCGTGTTGACCATGCGGTGCATGCTTGTCGGCTTTGTTTCTCTCTCTCTCTTTTTCTTCCTCTTCTTCTTCTTCTCTCTCTCTCTCTTTCCCCCCTGCCGGAGAGGGGGATGAGGCGAGGTTGCGCTGCTCAGTTTTCCAGCTTTTCCAGGCCCTTTGATGTGTCACACTCGATCTGTCTCCCTGTCATTTTAATCGCTCTACTTTACCCCCATCAGTGCAGTCAGAGGTGTGACCTACAGTTTCGCAGGAAGGAGGTTGCTTTTTTTTTTTCTCCCCCCCCCCCTTGCTTCTTTTTCTTCTTCTTCTTCATTTGACGGTGATGGAGGGAGGGTGGGAAGGAGGTGGAAGAAAGACAGAAAGACAAACTGGCATGTGAAAGACAGGATTTTTTTTTCTTTTCTCCCTCTTAAAAAAGGCACGAGTGTGTGTGTGCGTGCGTCAGAAATATAAACCAATAAGACGGATATGTGATACGGCTCAGGAGTAATAATTTCGCCGTGGATAATTTGATAAGATGGGATCACGAGTCTAAAAAGCGAAACAGTTTTTTGTGTGTAAGTAGGTGCTTAAATGCATATAAGAAAAAAAAAAGAAGAATGTTTTACTTTACTCCAGCACTTCCTGAAATACTCTTCCGGCTCGTATTTTGATGTGACGGAGAGTCGTCTTCTTCTCCATCTCCTCAGCTGGAAATGGCCCGTCGGATGAGTCGGTCCATCAGAGTTTTTGCATTTCCCTTTGGGCATGTCCTCCAACTCTACGCTCAAGCGCTCCGAGTCACCAGTCACCCGCTCTGAGGCTCATCTGAATATCATGAAGTCCTCAAGTCACTGCTTTTTTTCATTTTTTTATCTTCATCCAGCGAGAACCTTCCTTTCCCTTTCAAATATCCATACCTGCAGAAGCACCTCTACCCCCTCCTTTTTGAATATGGATGCTTTATTAAGTGCGAGCGACGCGATGATCGTCTCGTGTGTGTGTGTGTGTGTGTGTGTGTGTGTGTGTGTGTGGGAGTGAGGGAGGAACTTTTACCTTCTTCATAATCGTACCGAGAACTTATTTGAGAAGCATCTATTAGATGGTGATAGTGACAAAGAGATGAATAACTGAACAATAAACCAATGGTTAATACTTTAATAGTTCTATTATACCCATAAAAATCCCCAAAACGTCTTCTCTCTCTTTTTTATCCCCCCCCCCCCATCCCCCATCCTTTTTATCCACAGTTAAAAGGAAAAGCAGCAATCAACATGTGAGCAAGGCTCAGAGGCTTGTGTCGGGTCTGAATTAGGAAAGTTTCACAACAATACCATGTGTTGTTTACGTTTAACGCGTCTGAGTGGAATCGTTTTGTCTGTTAGGACAAAAAAAAAAAAAACCATCTTGAGTGAAGTCACACCGCTCGCCGTGTCTCGGTCTCAGCTCGTACGCTGCTAACTTTTTCGACTTCTTTTCCC
The DNA here is from genome assembly GCF_023375685.1 of Ictalurus furcatus. NCBI lineage: Eukaryota > Metazoa > Chordata > Actinopteri > Siluriformes > Ictaluridae > Ictalurus > Ictalurus furcatus. The sequence goes on along the minus strand of NC_071263.1, from coordinate 1,669,490 downwards.
GTCGAACGGATCGATCGTGGAGAGAAGAAGTTACATCGAGATCGTTTCTGTCCCTCCCGTTGCCGTTTCTCACACGCGCATCCGGTGTTGCTAGCAAGCTCGCTCGGTTCACAATCCTAAACAATGGCTGAGAAGAACAGAGCTGCTATGAATTAACACCATCCTTTCGGCTGACGCGTTTTCGGTGTGACTTCGAGAAGATTTTTTTTTGTGCCTCCGGTGCACTCTCGCTTTCGCCCTCTGTTCCTGTCGCTCCGTTTCTCGTCACTGGCGTGGATCTCGGGAGTCCTGTATGTGTTCCGCTGTCCCACCTGACTGAATTGGCAGACCGCTGGTGTGTTAGCGTGACCACAGAGGGTATCTGTGGAGGGAGTTGGCTGGGGTAGGTAGTAGGGCACTGCCTGTCCCCGTCCCTGTCACACCGGCCCAGGCTGCCTGGGCACCATGGAGGGGAGATAATTGGATTTGTTGTCACCTCCAGCGGCTGCCAGGAGCGGGCGTCTGCTCTGCTTAGCGATGAAGACATCAGCATGACAGGGACCCTGCGAGAGGATCAGCTGGCATGGCGGGCACCACTAATAAAGTGCCAAGGTTGTCATGTCCAGGCGGGCAGAAGCAGGCCAGCTGTTCGAGCGCCCGTGTCCAAACGCCAGGCCAGAGGGGAGCGAGAGTGGGCATCCATCATTAGTTGGCTCGCCAGAACTCTCGGTTCAGATTGAGCAAGGAGGCATGGGTTTGACCTCTGGCCCTCTTACTCATGAGCTGAGCTGGGCACTGTGGCAGCACCAGCGCTGGAGGCCAACACTACGGCTCAATGCCATTCCATACTCGTGGATGGCACCTGTTTGGCGATGGGCTGAGATGATGATGGGCTAGCAGGTGAGACGCCCCGGTGGTAATCACTCCCTCGCTGTCCATCGCTCCATCATTGCTTCGCCGCGTGCCATGTCCTACAGAGAGCTCTCTCTTTCTCACACTCCACACACCATTCCTTTTATTCCGTAGCTTGAAAGTGAAAGGAATAGTTCAAGGAAAAATGTACACAGTTTGATACGTTTGGCATGCTAACACTCGGACTACAATACTGAAGTAACTCACAACTGATGGAACTTTATCTCACCAAAATATGCTGAACATTTTTAAAGTTTTACCAAACGTGTCTGGTAAAACAGAAGGGAAAGGCTATATTTAACAAATGGCTGCTTATATGAACGGTAAATGGTAAATGGCGCACGTATATAGCGCTTTTATCCAAAGCGCTTTACGCTGTGTCTCATTCACCCACACACTCACACACCAACGGTAGCAGAGCTGCCACGCAAGGCGCTAACTTGCCATCGGGAGCAACTTGGGGTTCAGTGTCTCGCTTAAGGACACTTCGGCATGCGGAGTCACGTGGGCCGGGAATCGAACCGCTAACCCTACGATTAGTGGACGACCCGCTCTACCACCTGATCCACAGCCGCCCCCCTTATATAATGACTTAAACTAAGTCAGACCATGTCTTAAACCACATCAAATAGCAAATATTTTGGGTGAAATTACTTAGCTACATTTCCTACATAGCACCAGTGGACTTCAAATGAAATTTGGGGTGTGTGGGAGTACGTGTTAGGCACGATGGAAAATCTGATAACGATGCCACAGACATCCGTGGCTGGAAGTAGAACATGTGATCTGTGGGTAGCAGAGACGGTGTTACTCTCTCCCCTGTCAATCAGAACGAAGCCGGCCAATCACAGGCGTCTGAGAGCGCCATGTATGCGGTAGAGGGCCGGTAGCACTTTCCTCAGTGTTCAGGAGAGCTAGACACTGGGTGGAAATTGGGGGGGGATGGCAACAAAACATGGTTTAGAGTTTTATTTGAACAATTTTCAGTACGTACAGGATTTCTCCGAGTTGTTTTTTTTTTTTTGTGATCGTTGCGGCCAAAAATGCTAGCTTTTGCTGCGGCTCGTTTCGAAACTCACGGTGCTGAGTTTTCTTGTGCCTTTTTTTTTTTTTTTTTTGTGCGGAAAACTACTAGAATCGGCGAAATTGCGACCGCACTGAATTGTTTTCCAGCGGTCTTTCACCGTGACGTTTGTTGGTACAGCAAACGAGACCTTTTAGCCGTACTCCCGTTCGACGCGCGTGAACCGAAGGGTGCTTCGGCTGAATGCAGGTTGTGATGATGTCGTACGATACATCCTGGCCCAAACCAGTGGAAAATCTGCGTTCATTTTGAAAAACCGCAAGCTCCTGCGAATATCTCCCGGATTTCGCGTTCACTTCCCGCGATCGCAAAAATCCTGGAGGGACCGATTTATTATCTGAAGATAACCGTATCTTATTGGAAAACCCTGTGTTTATAGAAACGTGGGACACGAGAGGAATTTGTAAGAAAAGGTCTACTGTGACTTAATAGGATACACACATTAGCTGCGTTATAAGACTTAAGTAAAGTGTGAAGACAAACACGTTCACGGCTTTGCTTTGTCCCGTATGAGACACGACGTAGCTGTCGCCGATCGTTGCACGTACGCCTGCCTGGCCTCGATTTTAAAAGACTAGTACGCGTAGTCCGTAATTGGAGAAAGCGTGTTTGTCGGGCCTAGACATCTTGGTTTCCCCAGGGATCAATTAGAGAAACACTCATTCAGCGTGCTCTATTCAAACGAATACCTGAAGAGTTCCTTAACAGCGACGTCTTTTACAGTATAAACACTCACGATAAAGACCTCATCAGCAGGAGCGTATATACATATGAGCGGAAAATTACAATTTGCTTGGCTATGAAATTTGTCAAGGTTTCGAACAAAGGGACGATGCGTTATAGGATTTTAAATACCAAAGATATAATGGGCTCTGGGGTCTCTTGTAGGGTTTTATTTGCATGGTTAAGTTGGACTAAATGTCCATAACCTGATTATGTTCTCATTTATGTAAATCCAGCCAAGTGCATATTAACCGAGCTCCATTCACCAGGAGTCATATAAGTGTCTTGAACATATTTTGTGGCTATTACGGATGGAACCGGTGCTTATTTTGCTGCTAAGAGGGCATGGACACTAAGCCGCTAGTTTATTAGTTACTCGCTTACCGGAGGTATGGATTACAAGCTTATTGGATTTTCAAACCTATCCTAATAATAATAATAATTGCTTCACCGAAAAAAGATATTAATTTTGGGGGGGTGGACTATATGTAAGGAATAATAAAACACATCGGGGCCATTCCTGTTATTGGAAAATAATCAGCGATGGGGTGGTGTGATTCATTTTGTCCAATTACAGGAAGTGCTGAAGTGTCGTATACCATTTTTGGCAATTTGCCAACGATTGCCGACGTATCCGTTTATTATTATCCGTTTAAATCATACACAGTATACGTTTGCCTGACTGTAGAGACGATTACGTGTGAGGACGAGCGCGTTAATATAAACCTGCGATTTGCTCTGCAGCCGTCAAAGGTGCCGTTCGAGAGAGTGAACCGATGGCCTGACCAATCAGATTCGAGAATGAAACAGTGCCGTGGTCTATATTCGTGTAAAACAACGCCGACGGCACGTGTTCTTAGGGAACGTAGCAGACCCAGATTAAGATTGCGTGCGGGATTTTATTTATCGATTCTCGTGCCCCTCGGGTCTGTCTTTGCTCAGCTCTCGTTCGTCTCTCTCACACACACTGCTCAGAGAGAGAGACAGAGAGAGACAGAGAGAGAGCGAGCGAGCGCGTAAATAGGGCATTGGTTGTGAAATACAGGTGTGTTGCATCAACCTTTCCATCTTATCCCCTAAATCACACCCTCTCGCTGCTACACACCTACCTGCGACTTTTAACATTATGGAGATTTTATTTTATTCGTTTTGTAAGAACTGTTTTGTATAAAATGCTGCCTTTTTTTTTTATGCTGTGACACAAAAAAATTGCAATACATGCTACAATCCGAGCGCAGTTCCAGAGTTTAATGACGAGTTAATTAGCAAATCAATGTTTTCTTTGGGTTTTTTTGGGGGGGTTTTTTTCCCGGACAGGAAGTTTGGTCGTTCGTTCACTGAACGATTCACTTTGTGTCACTTTCCATGGAACTAAAAATACACCATATAATCAAGCCTGGGGATTTTGCAGCCGAACCCGTTTCCTTACGCTTCATGTCCGGTCCTGCTTTTGTTTCTAACAATCAGATGAGCTCACGGGTTTAGTTTAACGTGCTCGTTTCACTATTAAAAACGTTGCCGTTTCTATAGTAACGGCTCATTCGCGTATACATGATCTAAGTCTCAAAACAACAACAACAAAAAAAAACTATGTTATAACTGTTGATACGGGGACATTTTCTGCGAGGAGGTGTTTTTTTGACATTTTATGGAAGGAGTCTCCAGTTCCAGCACTTTGTAACTTTGTTACAAGTCTTCAGGACGGAGGAGAGAGAGAGAGAGAGAGAGAGAGAGAGTACAGTGAGGACAGTTGTTTATATCTGGTAAATAAATGATAACAGGAACGAACTCGTTTCGTGGCTGTTCCACGACATGAAATGTAACTATAAACAGATAAAAAGCGCAATGTTTTGCATTTCAGTCAACATAAAAATGCCAAAACGCACTTCCTGATGTGCAGCGTTTTGGAAAATAATCATCTTCGACGTAGCGACAGTGACCCCCTCTACCCCGCCGTTGATTATTTTCCTATAAGAGCGTGTCTCCGAGTGTTTTTATCCCTTTCAAAGCCCAACATGCGGCCCAACAGGCCCGATCGCTTGCTTCAAGAAACGATCATAGCCATCTTCTCCTCCAGCTAATATCTCACCGCTTGAGATTCATTAAACGTCTGAGGCTGGCGTTGGTGTCACCAGGCGAGTCACGAAAGGGTTCCGCGACACGAGAAACAAACGTCCGGGCAAACCCGCACGTCAAATCATCTCTCTCCGCCTCGCTCGGGGAACAAAACCTGGAGCGTCTGGAGCTTCTCGGTTCTGTCATGATATTCCAATGAGAAGCTGCGGAGATCAATTAAATAAGCAGCGGCTTCAGTCGGTAGCGCTCGAGTCCGCCCCAGAGGTCACAGCTGGGTCGTTTTCCAGCACTCGCGCCTGATAATCGTTGCAAATCACGGCTCTCTTCTTAAGCGCCGGGGCTCACCTTAATTACTGGTGCTGGGGTGAAATTTCACACCGCGTGTAATGCACAGATGAAAGCAAATTGATAATAGATGGCGGAAAGATACTTTTTTTTTGAGAGAGAGAGAGAGAGAGAGAGAGAGAGAGAGCGTAGAGGCTGGACCTCGTGAAGTGCACATCATTCATACACTAGTTGCGTGTATCGAAACGTGAACGCATCTGAAAGACGTGTCTCGGGAACGTCGCACTTTTCAATCGCAGTTCCTTTATTTTGACACGATGTCACATTTGCGCGCCACGCTTTCTGCAAGTGTCCTCATTACTAACAGTTATCAGGGGTTTTTTTTTTTTTTTACCCCCCCCCCCATTCCCGTCGTCCTTAACGATATGTTAATGTGCTAATTATGAGAATTCAGTCATGAAATAACACCGAATTAACTACTCATCTGGGTCAGCTGAAGTTTAAAAGCATTTTCTAAACTTTTGTGCGTCATTCTTGTTTTGTTTCTACAGCAACGTTATTTATACTTATTATATACACCGCGGCGGCGGCGAATTCTCAAATCCGATTGGTCAGATAGTCCGGTAATTCCGGCTGCACGGTTTTTATGTCAACGTACTGGTTCCGATACGGTTGTCGCCAGCTTTCTGTTTATTTCACATTTACGGAAGGAGTTGTCAGCGTCGGAACTTTGTAAGAGTAGGTTTTCCACCACGGGGAAGTCTTCAGGATTCTTTGCGATTGATTATTAACGTGATATCCTACAGTAGGTTTTGTTGTTGTTGTTTGTTTGTTTGTTTGTTTGTTTTATGAACTTGGAATAGACACTTTTATAGCTGCTATAACGTAAGCGGAAACTTGACGTCCCACAGCGTGAAGTGCAACAGATTCGAGTCTCAGTCGAATAACCGCAGATGATTGAAGTCGGACTAAAGCAGGCGTCGTTTTTCAAAATGGAATCAAGATTAGACAGCTGCAGTGTATACTGAGGCGTTCTCTCGGTATTTGTCTGGACACCTGTGTCCTCGAACAAAATTACTTTTACCTTAAAAGTGAAAAAGAACACAAAACATCCAATTAGAAACACTTTTTAAAAAAATAAAAATAAAAAAAATAATAAAAAAGACCCCACAAGTCTCATTTCCAGTCAGGATCCGAGCCTGCGCCCGAACATCCATTCCGTATACAACAGCGACATCTACAGGCAGAGGCAGGCGAGACACTTTCCTGACGTGTACGTGATGTGGAATAAGATGGATAGATAAACACGAGAGCAGCGTGTGTGTATAAGAGACAGAAGGAGGAAATAAACTGCTGGTAATTACAGCTCTTTATGTTATTGAGTAGAAAGATCCAGACAATTTAAGTGCAATTTATTTAAGCTACGTTTGATCAGTCGCTCTTTTCGTTCTTTCGTATAATAATAAAGTCACAACATAATCAAACAGCACACACACACACACAAAAAAAGCTCAGACGTGTTTAATAGCAATGAGTAAAAAAAAAAATGCAATTTGCAGCTTGTTTGATTGTGGATGTATTTTTTTTTTACATTGTTTTCATAGCTATATTATGTAAATTGCCGTATTATAGGCCTGTAGAGTGGCAGCGAAGCAGACGTCTTAGACGAATAAGACCATTATTTTCCTCAACAAGCTTGTTTTATACATCTATAAAAGATATATCCTTTTTAAACGTGGTTAAAAGTGCAACCATAGAACGTTTTTGGGTTGTTGTTGTTTTTTTTTGTTTTGTTTTTTTAATAAATAAAATGCAACGCATGTGTAGGCCTACTTGTTACTGGCATCTGAAATGTTTGGTAATTTACATATATTAGCATATAAAGTAATTGGCACAGATGCCAAGAAAACAGTGGAAAACAGATTAATTGTCATCCACCAGCCATGGTGACACAGTTAAAAATGAGGCCCTCTTTCTAAGAAGCCAATTATCAGAAAGTTTCCAGTGTAGCCTTTCACATCTCACACACACACACACACACACACACGTCCATACACGCATATCGATGAATGCGGATATTCACATGTTGCCTAGACTCGGCATGTCAGTTGGACGTGTACTTTAGATCGGACTTGAAATCGTGTACAGTAATGAGTCGGTATATCGGCGTGCGTGAGAGTTCTGTTAGATAAATAATACACTCCTGGAGCGTGACGTGTATAAAAAAAAAAAGAGGAAAAATCCGTATTAGGAAAGTGTTCAGCATCCGATAGTACAGGTTTACTACTCAGAACAGGAAATATGGGCTCAAGACAACATATGGTTGCTGCTTTATGCACACACACACACACACACACACACACACACACACACACACACACACACACAAGGCGGTGATAGATTCTTCTCTGGTGTGCCGCAGCTCTACTTTTAGCCCCTGTAATAATTGGATAGTGCCTCCATTTATAAGGCTGTCTGAGGGAATGCAGAGCTAACAAATGAGCTAGTTTAGTTGCCAAGACCAGAGCAGAGCAACTTAAACGACTCCTTCCACCCCACACACAACCCCCCCCCCACCCCCCACCCCGCCCCCTTCAGTGCCATTGTGCAACGGAGACCTTAAATAATATCGAGGAAGAGACACCGAGAGATACCATCTTCAGTGTTGAATCAGATTACATAATGGGAGACATGAATGATTTATACTTTATCAGGTATTACAAGAATAAATAGGGATGGATCATAATGGAGCAGCGAGTGTACACACACACACACACACACACACACACACACATTGCACAGTCACAGTGTTTGATTGGCGCCGCCTGTGAGTGTTTGTGTAAAGGCTCATTCGGCCCCGAAACCCCCGGCGCTCTGCGTCGGCCTGCTCTCGCCGCCCCTCGACGCGCAGCCTTATTTGTACTCGTTAATGACTTTATAATTCGTGGCCGGCAGGAACCTGCTTTTATCCCGATTAGTTTAGCAGCCTGGCAAACAAAAAAAGAGCCTGGGTGAGTGGCACGGTGCCAGAAGGAGCTCATGCCACTGAGCCTCTTGTCCATCTGCGTCGTTCTGGTGCAGGATACAGAGCAGAGCTTTCCCTGGAGATGTTCGCAAACGAGTCTGAAAGGACTTCTCGCGACAACGGCGAACAGTTTTTGATACCTGTAGATACGCTACACCTCAGTCCTCCGAAGGAAGCGACGTCCGTACACTTTGCGTCCTCTTCCGTTTGCGTTCCCAGGCCGAGAGCGCCTTAACATCGTTCGTAAGGATGGAGAACGATGGTCACACGACGCCTGACGGAGATGCTCTCGAACGCGTCAAGCTAGACGGCTGTGATCTGTGATCCTGGGCGAATCAGGAGACCTTGTGGCAGTGGTGGCTTGGCGGTTTAGGCTCTGGGTGACTGATCAGAAGGTCGGGGGTTCGAGCCCCAGCGCTGCCAAGCTGCCACTGTTGGGCCCTTGAGCAAGACCCTTAACCCTCTCTGCTCCAGGGGGCGCCGTATCATAGCCGACCCTGCGCTCTGACCCCAGCATCCTGACATGCTGGGGTATGCGAAGAAAAGAACTTCACTGTGCTGTGACCAATAAAGACTCAACATCAATATGTATAAAGTATGTATATTTCACCTACAAGATGGTTTGATCTCACTGAAGACAGGGTGCAGCTTTTTTTTTTCTCCCCCCCCCCCCGTGTCTCTTTTCCATCAGCCCACACCCACACACCCCCCCCCACCTCCCGTCTGTGCGTCTTGTGCATGCATTGTCTTTGAACAATGCGCTGTTTGAACAGTGCGCTCGTGAGGAAACAGGCGCGCTAGCTCGCCGCCTCGCCTTTTATCACCCGCTTCTCCCAGTGACGCTATTAAAGCTTATGTTTCATTAAAAAAAAAAGGAGAAGAAGAAGAAAAAAAAAAGGGGGGGACGCGGCCAACAGGAGACAGACGAAGCACGACTTCAAACGCGTCGCCGTAACGCGCAGACAGCATCTCAACCGAGAGGACAGACAAAGCAGGGCCGAAAGTGCGTCTGACTGTGTACGCGTACCTGAGAGGTGTTAAATCATTAATTAGGCCGATTCCAAACACCTCCCCGTCTTCCCCTCGTCTTCGGCGTGCACCTTCTGCGAATTCCTACTGCCTCGAAATCCAGGGCACTCGCGATTTCCAGCTGTGATGCGTCTATAAAGCAGTGATCAGACTGTGTAATCATTTTAAAGGGTGGGTGGGTGGGTGGGGGGGGTGCTGGGGGGTTATAGGCAGATCTTACCAAAAGTTCCACACACACACACACACACACACAAGAAAAATTCAAATAAATGTTTAAAAACGCAAATACCTCAGACCAGCCCAAAAAGTTTGCAAAAGTGAGATGCATGTTTCATCAACACCCCCCTCCCCCCCCCCACGTGACGTTCAGCCCTCTTTTCGATTCACGTGCGTACGGCTAAAAGCTCTCGTTTACAAAGTTAAATCGTTTTCTATAAACAGCGTGGAAATGATGAGACGCACGCGTCAGGAACGTCAACAGCTTCCTTCCACGTGCCAATCAGTGATTAGAATTAGACCACGTCAGGATTGCCTCCTGAAGCGATCCAGCACGTATTTGCATTTTTCGAAAAGTTGACAAATCATCCCTCAGCTGTCGAGAAATTTCCGCGAGAGTGTGTCGTTGATGGAGAGACTCCTCAGAAACACATCGGACCCGACGGAACGCAGAAACGGCTTCGGGAGAGCGGGTCGGCCCGTGTCGGGGTTGCGACGAGCGTACGTCTGATGCGGCTGTGAACGCGAATGGAATGGCGATAACGTTAACGGGCGTTTATTAGCGATGTGATGACATCATTTCAAAGCGGATTAAACTGGAGATGCCTGTTTTAATAAATAAATAAATAAATAAATAAATAAATAAATACATGGGACGTCTGCGTGCACTGAGTTCTTGGTCTGAAGGTCAAAAACCACCACAGGTCACAAATCTAATCAAATAACTGACCCCGAAAAGGTCAGGAGTTTGGAAGGAAGTTTCCTGCGTAACTTCCCGAGCGTTGGTCCAGATGTTGATGAGTCTCCGGGAAAAGCAGCCGAGGCCTAAGCGCGGTGTGTGTGTGTGTGTGTGTGTACAGTATGTGTGAGGAGCGTACGCGAGCCAAGCGGAAGGGAGCGCATGGCAGAGCCGAACTCTGACTCTGGCAGCGGAGGTGTGTTTTGCAGCCGTGGAGCTGCTGCTCCAGAAGGCGGTGGCTGTGCCCGCGGCGGGTTTCCCTCCCCGCGTTGGCACTGTGCGGGTGGCGCGGCGCTGCTGCTGCAGCGAGCCGATCGTGCCCTCTGTCACTCACGGGGAGCGGCCCCTGTCCAACTGTCACTTCCTGACAGCCCGATAATCAATCTCTTTATTAACTGCTCTGCTGAAAACAGGCTGGCACGGCGGGCATCGCCATGGCACCGCTCCGCCGGGGTCGGGAGGTTGGCACGGTGGGGTTCGACCGCTAAAAACACACCGGTGGCTTCGGAGGCCTCGTCATCCCCGGTGATAATTTATGAGCAGGGAAGTGTGCGTGTGTCGCCCGCGCTGTCCGCCAGCCAGCTCCCCACCCACTACTACCGTGTGTGTGTGTGTGTGTGTGTGTGTGTGTGTGTGTGTGTGTGTGTGTGTGTGTGTGTGTGTGTGTGCTTCTTTCTCTTTCTTTCTTTTGTTCTTCATCAAATTCAGCAGAAGCATCTGTGTTTACAGTCTTGTTCTTTCTACATATCAATCCCTCCTGAAGCCGAACTGATGAATAACTAAAAATAAAACGGCGGAGCCGCATCACGTTAAATATTCACGCTGTTTTCTTGTTCGCAGGACGAGTTTCTGATCGAAACCCAGAAGACGCTGCTGAGCAGGATCTCTGATCTGTGTAGACGGAACGTCGCGGCGGCCTCGGAGACGGACCAGCGCTCTGCTGCTCTTTTAACGCGCGACGGCGACGACGACGAGGACGATAACGCCGGCGGAGCCTCGTCTCCCCGAGTCCCCACACAAACACTTGCAAGCGTATGAGAATAATAACCCTCGATTCCATCACGAATAACAATAATAAACTCCAAATCCACGCAATAACCATGACGCCTCTTTCCCTAATGAAGCCATGGCCTCCCTCCCTGCTGTTTTCCAGCCTGATCTTCCTTCCGAGGGTTGTTTTGTTTTCTCTCTCTCTCTCTCTCTCTCTCCCGAATGCGAATCGCCTCGAAACAAACCAAACACGAACCTTTTCCTTTCTCTTGCGCTCTTTCAGTCGGGATCACTCGGTACGCCGTCGATCCTGTTTGCCAGTCTTCCAACTTCGCTAATACTCGCTCGCTCAGAGAGGAACACCAAAGCGTGTGCGTTACCGTAGTTGAACGCCGCGTAGTTCACAGAAAAAAACACAACACCACGTTTCTTTTCACTCGCTCGAGGAGAGAAACCGCGGCGCGTGGGAAGACGAACATATGCGGGGACGACGAGGCCGGGATATTTATTTAGTTGTTTTTTTTTTCCCGTCTGCACGTTCGTTCATCTTCGACTGCGATTAGCGTGTTTAGCGGGTTACGCTGAACGCCGCGTTTAATAAGAGCGACACGAGCGACCGTGAAACCCGGAGCTGCGTACGACCGATGATAAACGCAGGTTTTGGGGTTTTTTTTTTTGGAAAGCACATTGTATTCCCTGCATTCCTGACCTTCCGTAAACTCACTTATTAAAGCGGATCCGTGTTTACGGCACGGAAGCGTATGCAGTCGTATATAAAAACTGCTAAGTGGATCGTATTTAAGGTGCGAGCCTTTAACACAGACAGTGGAGTTTAACGTAATTAGCGTTTATTATTTCCGTGGATTTTTTTTTAAAAATTCATTTATTTATAATTCATTCTGGGTGTGTGAACGTGTATGTGATGGATTGGCACCGCGTCCAGGGTGTACCCCGCCTTGTGCCCCATGCTCCCTGGGATGGGCTCCAGGTTCCCCTCGATCCTGTAGGATAAGCGCTACAGAAGACGGACGGATGGACGGACGGATAATTCATTCTCTTAACATTACTGCAACTAAATGACGTTTCGTTATATTTTGTTGATTATCAGGAAGGATTCGGAATTTTCTGCCGAGACGTTTCATAATGGATAATCTTTAATTGTTTGAGGAAGAAAGAAGAAAGAAAAAATAATAAAATCAAACCCGAGGCAGAACTCTAATGTTTAATGTCTAATCCCATGCAATGCAAATTTAGAGGGGGGAAAAAAATAGTACCGTTTTCAGGTTCAAACGCTCGTCTCGGAAAATCCCAGATTACTCAGATGTGTTTTGATTGACAGGTGTGTGCGTGTGTGTACAGAGACACACCCCCCCCCAACAAAAAATAAAAAACACACTTTCTGATGTGATTTGGGTTTCGAGCAGGATTGCCCCACCTACACACCCACCCAAACCCCCCTGGTTTGTGCCCCTCGGCACGGGGCAGGGGCAGATTGACAGAGCAGCATGGTGCCAGGCCCCGCTGAGCCAACGTCTCCCACCACACACACACACACACACACACACACACACACACACATATACACACACAAGATCTACCTGATGTTTTCAACAAAGGCTTCCGTCTCTCCAGCTCTGATGCCAATGGCTTTGGAAGTGGTAGAATCTGAAACAGACAGTAGGAGCGATGTTCTGTACATCAATACGTGAGGAACGGAATCTCAATTCGTCTCAAAGTCGTTGCATTTCGAGGCCACGGCAGCCACCTGAGAGTCACCGATGAGAGGATAGGGTGGATTTCTTTTTTTCTGGAGGAGAACAGATTCAACTGCAAAAGAGGTCAAAGAAAAAGAAAGAATTTTAAAAGAAATTCCAGGAATGGAGACAGATACTACACGTACAAAAAATAAAATCAAATAATTCAAATATTTTTTAAAAATAATAAACATATTGTCTCGTCAAAGCACGCCAATATTACAGAAACCCTCGATAATCCATGCAAACATATCATCATCCCTCTTAACACATTTTTATATGTATATATATATATAAATGATATTTATTACATTGTTTTTTTTTATTATTGCCTGTAATTTAATGGGCGTTCACACTTCAGATACAAATTCAGATACAAGTTCTCTTCCTGTGCAAGTCAGTTAATGGATATAAAAAATATATTTACAGGTGGTTGTTGTTGTTGGTTTTTTTTTTTTTTTAGCGCAATCAGGACCGTCCTAAAACGTTTCCTGTAAATCCTGTAAGGCCCCAAAATCTCAGTTGCATGTAAAACATGCGGAATCGCACGGTTGTGTCGATTCTTGCGGTCACTCCGTTTCAGAATCAGCTCCATGGAAGCAAATTGTTGCACCTGTCCTGAATATAATGGATAAACTGTAACTCCGGAACTTCCTCGAGCTTCACTGCAGCTACAACATGCGACGTGACGGGAACAGTACGACTCAGAGCTGTCATTTACACGCCACTGAATAGTAAACGTAGGGGTGCCAATAATTTTAGAAGACACGCACTACCTTTTAACGGTTGAAAATATAGAAATGTTTTGTGCTAGAGTTCTGCAGTGCAGTGTAATATAAGATGCATTGAATAAATGATGATGATGATAATGATAATAATAATAATAATAATAATAACAATGCCAATAATAATAATAATAATAATAATAATAATAATAATAATAATCTGTCTTTTATATTCCAAGCTTTTAGTTTTTCTTCTTGGACTTTAAAAGTGCAATTTATTTAGTGACTTACTTAAGACATCCTGGGGTTATTATTATTATTATTATTATTATTATTATTGTTATTATTATTGCTGTTGTTGTTGTTATTATTATGATTATTATGATTATTATTATTATTATCATCTAGGTGAGTAATCAGTGAAGACCTTCCAAGCCGTTAATAATGAGTAATGCTGTAAGTGACCCGCGCGCACACCGTCATCAATCACCGGAACGTTTCACTGACTCTCCAAAGAGACAGCGCGAGAGGAGCGCGGTGCGCGTGACGCACGCTTCTTGGAGGTGTTCCCCCGTTTTGATGGATTTCCGGCACGCGCTCCCAGCAGCCCCGCTGACCGCGGCCCTCTTCTCCTCCTTCCTCCTGTCAACACGATGCTGCGCGCGATCAGTCGTGAGGCGCGCGCTCGCCGCGGGCCGCTCCGCTCCTCGCCGTGTCCTCTGGCCTCCGCCCCAGTGCGCGCGCACGCTCCGCTCCGCTCCGCTCGCGCACGACTCACGAAGTTCCGGTGTAGAGTTCCGGCTTGCGCTCACGTGCAGATTCGTTTCCTGTAAAATATTTAGGTACATATTCTTAAAGGTTAATTATTATTATTATTATCATCTAGACATCAACATTTATTTGCTTATTTATTTATTTAACTTGTTTATTTGTTTATTTATTTATTACTACTACTACTACTACTACTAATAATAATAATAATAATAATAGACAATACCTTTGTGACAGTCTTTAAGTTTTAAAGTATTATAATGAAAGTATTTTAATGTATATAAATAATTTTTATATATTTTATTTTAATATATTTTATTTTATTAAATATTTTAATAAATATTAAAATGATAAATACATTAGCAGTTAAGAATTTTTATTAGTTTCATCAATTACTTTTTTATTAATAATAATAATAATAATAATAATAATAATAATAATACAGCACCAGACTGTCACATTCTGCTTATTCTTTAACATTATTAATTATTATTATAATTAGACAATTCACATACAAATTAAAAACAAAGTAGACAGTTGCAGTTAGGGTTTTTTTTTTATTTTTTATTTTTTTTACTAATTAAGTTAATTTATTAATAATAATATAAAAAGAATGACCTAATGAATGTAATAATACTAATATTAATACTACTACTAATAATAGTAATAATATCAAATCTGTTCTGCTTTTGAAAATGATGTGTGTATTTGTGTCGCACTGCTTATAGGATAAATGTCTCTGTGAACAGGACGAGAGAGTGTGAAAGTTTACTTTCCAGAAGTTTTCATTTGTCTAGTTTCTCTTGTTCTTCATAAAAGAGAACGATAATTTAGATGCGATGTTATTTTTGATGAGTCATAATGCATGACAGTGTGTGTGCCCTCTGATCAATGAAAGCATTTTCAGGCCACTAAAGAGAGAGAGAGAGAGAGAGAGAGAGAGAGAGAGAGAGAGAGAGAGAGAGAGCGAGAGATGATAAATATTGGCAGTCCAAGAAAATGTGCTTTCCTTCGATTGAAGAGAACATAATGGTATTCACATGGGAGACGTCCCGCTGAGACAGACAGACAGACAGACAGACACACACACACACACACAGCTGTTCCAAAGCAACAAAACACACTCGACCTATAAGTGCAAGTGTGTTGATTGTCGATGGCCGAGGAAGTCCATGAATAGCAACAGTAGGAAACTTAACAGCCAAATTATGATAAACACACACACACACACACACACACACACACACATTAAATAACTTACTAACACATCGAGTTTATATCCATGTTCTTTATCTGCCAAAGTAACTTTATATTCCAATTAAATAAATATTATTTTATATGTGGACTATAATCCAAACATATCAAGTAAGTGTGTGTTGCATCTTAAATTTGTATCATAATCATAATATTATATTATTACTACCAATATTATTAACCTCTGTGGCCCTCTGTGAATGAAAATTCACAAAACCTGTTCATCTTCTGATTGCGTTGAAAAGACTGCCATCTAGTGTCGATCTGAACACCAGAAGCTCAGACATAATTACAGCCTACATATTTTTCATTTCAAACACAATGCAACACAAATTCTAGCAATTGATTTAAAATCGCCAGAAGAAGACGACTCAAAGGACTGAAACAAACAGTTGCTGTGACCCAGACTGATTCCAGACCTGATTGGACCAAGGCGTATATTGTGAATTTTACAAACAAAAGTATCCAAAGATCTGTTCGATAGATAACCGTTCAAGACGTCAAGTAGCCTCACGTGTCATTAGACATCATCTCTATCGCGTTCAGTACTTCAGAACTGATGTCATTTTGATTTAAGTACCGCGCTACAGCGCCTTCAAATGGACAATAACGCCTACCGACCCTTAGCACGCCAGTCTGATTAAAGAACGCTTGGCATACGATGGATGCGACTCCTACAATCAATAGCATTGCTCCAGAAGTCGAGCAAAACATCTGGCAACCTAACAGAAACGTGTTAAAATACGCAGAACATACTGTACAGCACAACATCTACGCAAAAATATATTTTTTTTTAAAAAATACACCATTTTAGAATACGTACAATATCGTAAATTCCGCGTGGGAATTCCGTATTTTGGGAAATACGGGAATCCGTACGTCAGAAAGCCATACTGAGAATACAAGTACGAGCGATATGCACTGAGAAGCAATGCTCAGAACGGCACGACGTCCGAGGAAAGACCTCGCCAGGAGGAACGGAGACGGCAGGGTGTAATAAATACAGCTCATTTAGGGAATAACACAGAACAGGTGTACACATTAGACAAACAAAGCGACGATAAGAACTAAAATAACGGCACGCTGTTAGGACGTAAACAAACGCACGTGGAAAGCCGGGCCTCGCACAAACAGGAGGAATTGTGTGACACGATCCGCCGCTTATTCGTGTTACACTTTTACAGACGACGCGAATACGCCGACTGAAGTGATTGAAGTTTCTTCATTTGGCTTAGACGGTGTGATCGTCTTCACACACCAAACACACGGGGAGTACAAAGACCTTTTTCGGTTCCACACGAGACGATGACAACACCCGAGTCCATTAAAGTACCGACTCTTAACGACGACTCACGTTTATTAGAACGTTCAGCGCCACGGACTAACGACTTCCCGAAACAATGGACCGAACGAACGAACGAACGAACGTTTGCGGAAATGGGATCATTTTTGTTTACCCGCGTAATTAATTTTCCGCTCGCCGACTCGCGTATGAAAATGTTTAATTATCCGCCATTTGTTCCATCGATCCTTTGGAACTGTACAGCAAACCGAGGCAATTACGCCATGCCGCGTCTACTTTCCTAGTTATCGGGCGCTCCCGAATACATTATCGTTAATGAACTTTTAATTAGCAGCTGGCTTTTATCGTTGGTTGCGGAAGCTTTTAAATGGACAGGTACACAAACAGCAAAGTCAGAAAGTTTGCAATCAGCGTTCGCTGACTGTAAGGACATTTTATTTTCCCGTGTAATTGCACATCGACGGCCGGGCCGCTTTTTTTCCCCGAAAACATCACGTCCTGTAGTTTTATTTCTCTTTATACCACGACGGTCCTTCTGTGCTTTATTCCATTTCTGGGTTGTTGTTGAGGAGATATTCAGCCTGAAACATAACAGATAATGAGAAAGCAGTGTTTTCATACAAAATACATACCGCTGTATATTCACTCACACGGTGTACACGGTATATATTGAAACACAGGGTCGACGAAGAGTGCGAAAACCTACCAGGAAGTCGATTGGGTCGTTTGGTTGGATTCTGTATAACTCAGACAGGCCTTGAGACAGAACGGGTATCACGGTGGACATCAGATACTGCCTGGCAGATTCTTCTTCATTCATTAACAGCTCCTCTTCCTGTTGCTTCACTTCTTGTAGGCACCGATTCTGACAAACACACACACACACACACACACACACACACACACACACACACACACACAGAGAGGCGAGCATGCAGCGATGCGGCAAAACGAAACAGCAACACTAGAGGAAAATCTCACGGGAACATTTGGATAACGTAGGAACATCGAACCTTCGTGTAATTAACCCGAGTAAACGTTTTGAAACCGGCCGAAGTTGCTGATGATGGAAGATGGAAGTGGGTGTGGCCTAATGTTCTTTCGATTTTTCGGTTTCGTTTTTTTTTCTTTTCAACTAAATGAAATGAGCCTCGCACTTTGAATCACACAAGGGACGAAATCAAATCACAAGTGCGGGTCGCGTGCCATACAGGACTCGGCTGAAGACGGTCTAATATCCTCTAAAAGTAAGAAGTAACCAGGAAGTGGCCGGCTAGAGCTACGATAACACTCTGGTGAGGGTGATTTCTGTCGCCAGGACGAGTAATGTCTCAGGGTGATGTAACAGAGCCAGAGATACACTAAAGGTCTGTGGACACCTGAGCCTCACACCTATATTCGGTTCTTCCTCAAACTGTCATCATGAAGTTTGAAGAACACAATTGTACAAGATGTCTTTGGATGCTGTAGCTTTACATTTACAATGATCCTTCCTTGGTACTAAGAGGCCCCGAACCTGTTCCGTTATAGCAATGCTCCTGTGCACAAAACGAGCTCCGTGAAGACGTGGTGTGGTAAGGTTGGAAGAAGGTGGAAGAACTCGAGTGTCCTCGAACACCCTGACCTCAACCCTACTGAACACCTTTGGGATGAACTGGAACTGAAGCCTCCTCACGTCAACATCAGTACCCGACCTCAACCTCACTAACGCTCTTGTGCACAGCCACGCTCTAATATCTAGTGGAAAGACTTCGCAGAAGAGTGGAGCGCATTATAACGGCTAAATCTGGAATGTGGGGTTCAGGAAGCACATCTGGATATGATGGTCAGGTGTAAACAAACCGTTGGGTATATAGCGTATACTGGGTCTTTCTAAATATCTGAGTATCACTCATCACTTCATGACAAGAACCCTAGTGGTCTTTAGTGAATGAATCCAAACCCCAGTGTAGTGTGTGTTTGTACCCATTCCTCCCAGCACTCCGCTCTCCGTTCCTCATCTTCTTCATCCCTGTGCTTGGCTTCGGCCTGGCGTGCCTCCTCTTCCTCCCTCAGCCTGATCTCCGCCTGCCTCCGTTCCTCCTCCAAATGCTTTGCATCGGGACCGTAGTTCCTGACCTTCCCCACGCTCTCCATCACCTTCTCCATCACCGGAATGTTCTCTGGGTCATCGGCGTTGATCTCTAGAATAATGGAATGTAAAATATTGCATTTTGTGATTTTAGAGCCCTCTGCTGTTCATGGCATGAACTGCAATGGCAAGGAAAACGCTGACAAGCTTGTGACGATACGGATGAATGATTATACATTTCATATGGTTCGGCTAGTGAACAACCTGAATCGCTGTCAAACGAGTTCAATTTCAGCTCTGGTGATACCTGAAAGAAGAGCGTGTCAGTAGAGAAACTGTACTGACGTCTATCTCTGACGCCTACCTATACGCTCGGGGTGAATCTCCAGCTCATCAAAGTAGTTTATCACGGTTTCATCCTCTGAACTGTTTTTTCTGAACGCAGCCAGTCGTGGAAGAAACTTATCGAAGGAGTGTGACGTTCTCTGCACAACGCTCTCAGGCAGGTTCAGCACACGTTCCTTCAGGAACTTGTCGGTGGCATCCAGAAAGAACACAAACTCTACACACACACACACACACACACACAGAAGTAAAGGAGCAGTCAAGAGAGTTAGCATAACCAGCATTGGACTCAACATAACTCCCTGCATTTACATTCTTATAAATCTACACACCTGGGATGATTTTGACACTGGTCGAGCGCTCGTCTGTAGCTTCATCATCCTCGGCTGCGCGATATAACGAACAACATTAAAACCAAATGGAACGGATTGTTCAAATTAAACGGATTAATTAATCGTCCTACCAGAAAACAGCTCCTTAGCTCGATTGTACGTCTTCGGAAAGCCGTCCAGGACAAAGCCTTGATTTCTGCACGCTTTCGTCTTCAGCTTGTCCTTCACGATTTTGAGAACGTACTGCTCATCCAACCGACCTGAATCGAGAAGCGATACACGTCCATTAAAGTTTTCATTCCCGGTCTCATCTGGATAAAGTTTAGAATACACTCCTTTTTTTTTTTTTTTTTTTTTTTTTTTTTTTTTTTTTTTAAAACACTGTCCATAAAAACAGGACAGGAATATCATTAGGCACTGGTACGAAATATCCGTCCATAACCATTTTCGTTTTCTTCCATGCTCCTCTTCAGTGTCTCCAAAAGCTCCTGCGATTCGTCGTCCTCGTTACCGTCTTCCATGCGGACACGCGACTCCTGAACGCAACCGACGGTGAAACGTTAATACTGTCGAAAAATCCAAGCACTCGCCTAGCAAAACCTGTCAGCTGTTCACGTACATAGTACATAAGGTTCCCTTATTCCTAAACGCACTAGCGTGACGCGTACCAGGTTAGCGAGAGTCTCCGCGATGGTCTCTTTGAGTTTTACATGCTGCAGTTTATAGTGCTTGCATATCTTTTCAGCGACGGTGCTTTTCCCGACCGCAGGAGGTCCCAAGAGACAGATGCGAACAGGCTGAAAAGAAAAAAACAAAAACGATCAATCAAATCAATCAATCATCGATCCAGCCATCCGTCATTGCTTGTTATTACAGTAATATGGACATATTTAATAATTCTAACAGTCACACTTTGTCAGTGATTTACCAGCAGGCCTCGGGTGAGCTTGTATTCCTTCACGACGTGGTCGATGTTCTCGACAATGCCTTTCTTTGAAACCCAGTTGATAGTGAAATTGTCTGCGAGGAAAATGGCTTCCATTCGAAGATTGATGAACAAATGGTCAATTTCTGCTTGCTGAGAAACAACAGCAACAAAAACATAATGTGTTGGCCATTATCAACAGGCCAGCAAAGTGATAGTTACAGCAACTTCTTGCACTAATTGGTTTATTATTGTAATTAAAGGAACTTTTCGCAATGATTAGCGCTCTCTGCTGAATTTGAGGCAAACTGCGATTAAAACAATCGACATTGGTGAGCGTTCGAAATTTTCGCCGCACAAGGGTCAGTGTTGTGATTTGCCTTATAAGGAAAAGGGGCGGGGCCAAGAATCTTATGATCTGTCTGGGGGCGGTGCTCATTTCCCGCCCAGAAATTTATGAAGAAACTAGTGAACTCCGTCTTATCGCATCGATATTGCAGTTCATGTTTTTTCAAAAGAATCGCACTTTTAATATAATTCGCAAAAACACGTACCGTCAATTCCTCTGTGAGAAATACGTCCTCTTTCGGAACGTTTCGGGTTTTTCCTGGCCCGAGCGCTACTGCTATTGCCTGGAAATAAAACGAAAAAGGACTGAGAAGCAGGAGAATATGTCAAAAAATATCAAATATGATTACTTCCATTAGGGAAACTCACTCTGATGATGTCAGCAATGGTGTTCTGTGATTCGTCCACTGCGAGAAAGTACCGCGGCTTCGGCTTACGGTCGATTACGTTCTGCACAATCCTTTGAGGAAAAAAAAAAAAAAAACCCAGAACAAATGTTCAGTCGTCATTAATCTGTCAGGAAACAAAACAAAACATCACCATATTTAACACGATTCACTTGGTGATTTGATTCTTTTGAACTACACATTTAAGCGAATCAAATCGTATGAGTTGTGATTCATTCAAGATTTGAACAGGCTTCATCCAGAAAGATTGAACAGATGACAGTGAAGATCTGTAGAGTAACCCACATTCGCTCCTTCACCTGGGGTCGGATCTGATTGTTTTTTTATTTAAAAAAAAGGGCCACTTTTGATTCATTTGTGCTTACGAATCAATTCACTTCGAAAAGAATCGTTCGCTTTTCCAAACACTACTGACCGTGCCAGATCACTGATGTGAATAGCAGGAACGATGTTGGACCCGTCTCCGAAGACCGGCACTTCCCGTTCCTCTCCCAGCCACGCTGTCTACAAGAGAGCAGTGTCACAAACGCTCGGTTACACATCGATGGACGCTGATTAATCGTGAATCAGTGAGTCAAAAAAGATACATGATAGAATTCCTACGTAAACTTAAAACGCCCAATTACAGCAGCAACACGGGTACGGCGTGAAAGGATAACGTGTGAAAGGTGAAACCGTCTCGATTTACCTTGAAAAAGAAATGAAAGGCTTGCTCGCCCATTCCGTACTGCAGTCCAGATGCAACCACGTAAGTCGAGAACTGCGACTGGTTCTGGAGTGTATGATACGATACTGTGAAGCTCGAACGATAAGGAAAGCGAGCAAGACGAGCACGTAAAACTTTGAAGAAATAGTACAAAATAAAACAGCCGCACTCACAGATTTTCCCAGTTTAACCACAAGCTTCTCCACAGCGATGTGATCTTTAAAGTTGCCGTGCGGTTTGCGTCTCCTGTAGTCCTCTTCCGTAAAAGGAACCTCTGGATCATCCTGTAAGTCAATAAAAACACAATGTACTCAGAAGTAGTATGGATAAGTTCATAGTAGAGTACGATCAGTTCCACACTTACTGCATCCAGTGTCTTAGTCAGCGCCCACGTCATGACCGAGGAGATCAAGATGAACGTCTTTGGTCCAGGAAATGCATCGATGTCCTTGTGAAGAGCTTTAAACAAACACACAAAGACAAAACTCTCCATAAAATGTTCGAAAAAACAGTTCATACGAGCCAAAATATTCATCGTAGATACCTGAGACCGCCCAAGAGGCTTCTTCGATCTGATCGGTACGCTCGTTGTAAACGTTATAAACGACGACGTCCGACTCCATCAGGTGACGGAAAAGCTCTTCACGTGTTAAGTTCTATGGAAACGGGTAAAGTAGTAAATAAAGGAACATCGCCGGGTTAACTACAGCCTTAGATATTTCACTCACTGTATATTCTTCTACTGCAAACCGGGACTTCTCTTCGGTTTTCCCCGAAACGGTTCCAACGATCTGAAAAGTGCGTCCTTGGGATGATTGCTTTTCTTCCTCATCCTCTGACCGGTCGGGAACATGGGCCACTCCAGGAACACACGAGGATAAAAACTTTGTGCATTAGAAAGAAATGTTAAAAGTAAAGAAAAATACAATTAAACATATTGAAACACACAAAATACACAAAGTTGAACCCCCCTCCCCCCCCCAAACAATATCAGCACGTCCTGAAGCGTTTTATTCCGCTTACACCGCTGCAATTTGCGAACACGACCAAATTTTCATTTAAACAACGACACTCTGTCATTCTTATCCATTATAGTTACGTTTAACGTTTCGAAAAAACGTCCACGAAACAATCAGCCGTCCTCTCCGGCCTTCCCTGTCTCGCTTTTTTTAATTTTTTTTTTCTCAAAATAAAAATTAAAAGTAGGTCGTCACGTTCCAGAGAAACCGCAAAGCGCAAACGTCTGTCCAGAAGATGTCGGAAGACTCAAAGTTATAAAGCTATAGCTTTACCACGGGTCTGACTGATGGCAAAGCGCTGACACGGGAGACTCCTTCCATGAACGTTAAATAAACACGTCTTTACCGCGTCAACAATTACGCACGGATTGCGTGATCGGAACGAACTAATCTATAAACAAGACACGTTTGATCGCTGTTGTTAAAACCATTCAAAAGATCTATTTAGCGCTGTTAAGTGTTCAATAAATATTCGAGTGCAAGTTTAAGAATTGACAGGAATTCATCTTTAGGGATTTTGGAGGTGTCCGTTTTTAATACTAATCCAAATGAATCATTAATGTAAAGAGTTGTTTTCAGTTTGTTCATCATTTCTTTAGAATTATTACAGACTCAAATGATGAGATTTGAATTAGTACTGTATATATTTAGGTGTGAGAGACTGGCTGCTTATCTAACGTTACACAGTAAGCGAACTACACCTAATTTACTTCTATGGAGCTTACAAAAAGGTTTCAAATATAAAAGAAAACTGACCTCTGCGATATATTTTGAGGTATATTTGTCTACATTATTGATAAAAACGCGTTTGGATGGGTGAGGGTGAGAGGGTTTCTTCGTTTCGGCAGCCATATTGTTTTTTGTTTATAGTTTGTTCAGGCTCCGTTGCTCCGACAACTAGAGCTGGGAGCCGATTCTTTGAAGAGTCGATTCTTTGATTCCAAGCATTAAGTGGACAGAAGCTTCGGAGTCGATTCCTCAAAATGAAGAGAAACAGATTCGATTCGAAAGGAGACGACTTCCGCTGGGACTGTGTGACAAACGACGTCTTACATAACAAAGAGAAAGAAAGAAAAAGACTTAATTTCCAGTCTGCCTTGACTTTATATATAGACACACATTATATACACACACACACACACATACATTATATATATACATAAATCACACTATTTGGTCAATCCTACGTCAATCCTGTGAAGTTGCGGTTTTGTTTTCCCATATTTACCTCGTGTGGGTTTCCACTGGGTTCTCTGGTTTCTTCCCACCTTCCCAAAGCACGCCTGTTAGTGAGCTCTATAGCTACTTACCGCTTTTATGTGTATAAGTGTATGAAAGTGTACTGCATTGGACCGCTGTTCCCGCTTCACACCCAGTGTTCATAGATTCACCGTGATCCTCAACTTCTTCGTTTGCAGCTCGAAAATGGAATTGATGTTTGGGTCGTTTTTATTAGATTCCATTATTACGGTATTAAAATGACTTCAAATAAATGAAAAGACGGCAAAGCAGTGAGGGTTATTTCTTTATTCTGCATTCAGAGACGTTACACCATGAAGATCACGTGACACTGGACACGGCGTGCGGTGTGCGTCTTGAACCACGACCTTGATATTAAATCAGAAGATCCTCGCAGAGTAAAGGCAGCAGAGGACCACGCACCCAGTAGCTCCAGTAATGTTAGAACATCGAGCAAAGCGGCGTGAAGAAGCGTCTGAAGAAGCTTCGAGAAACCGTACTGCATAAGCTGCACTGCATTCTGGAAATCTGGATCCAATAAATGCACCAACACCTCCGCTAATTCTACGTTGGATTTTTGTGTTAATATGAAACGGTGAGTGTTTTGCAGAGATTAAAAGCAAAATACCTGACCTGATGATTTTCTTTATATAAGCGAATATGAACGCTCACAGAAATGTGCTACACGTCACACTCACTAGTATCAGTTCATCAGCGAACCTAATATTCGCCAACATTACATTTGCACACGTTGGATTTTTACAAAGCAGAATCAGAGGTTTAAAGGAGGTTTAAAGAAGCTAATCTGTTGGCCGCACACTCTGCTGTGAGTCTTGCATCGGCATCGTGATCCCAGCAATCTTCAAGGAGCTCACGGAGAAGCAGTCCCTGCAAAACGGAGGCGATGCAGTCAAAACTGGTCTCACAGTACAACTATTCATAGTGAAACAACTCATGATATTTATTTTTTTTAAAAAAGATGTCACGAGAGTAACCTGCGATCCTCCAGTTGTTTTCAGGCTTAAAGGCAGTGAATATTGAAAAAGAAAAAAAAATCCACCATATCGGACACACGTAGTCGAGAAAAATCGGTCAACCTCGGAGGCGTGAACTACACACGGATGATTTTACTCGTCAGAAAACTGATTTAAGTGGCTGCGTAACCGGATTCTGAATATGCCTAACTTTCCCGTGCATAAATATTGCTGTGTACTGTACCTGGGAGATTCTGGCCCACAAATGAGGTACAGTTGGACGCAATCTTTTCTCCAACACAAACGTAAGAAGATCTTCAAGGGAAGGACTGCGTCCCAGTTCCGCCTCATAAGGCAGCATATGTTCTGGAACAGGAGAACCTAGAAATGATGAATTGCATGAAAGCGTCAGATGCTCAGCAACTTAGAAAAACGTGTCCGGAATGTTCTGTAGGTAGCATTTTCCACGTTTGTTGTATTTACAGTAATACAGTAATATAATTAATTAGGCTGTTTTAGATAACCAGTTGATGAAATGACCATCAGGCCTTCTTGAATTGACTAAAATCTTCCAGAGAGCAATGTTTTTAATTTCAGCAGCTACACACTTTGTACACAGTAAAATCCACAGTGTTGAATTAACACCTGCAGTATTTTGCTTTGTGGCATCACTAAAAACAACCAAAGCATCTGTCTTCGGTGTTTTTTTTTTTCCCCTGCAGTCATTGTCCACTGTATAAACTGAATTTAGATGGTCCTCAAAGCCTTTTTTTTTTTTTCTTTCCTTTTCTATCTGCATCTATTTTTTTTTAAAATGCGAATTTATACCTTTGCAGAGGTCAGAGCAACGCATCAGCAACTCCCAGAGCAGTAGTCCAAAGGAATACACATCTCCCTGCAGCAAGCAGCGACCGCTGCTCAGATTAACGTATCCCTCCAAGATCTCAGGTGACATGTACTGCAGAGTCCCCATCTGAATTCTACCCTGCCAAGTGTCAAGAGGACATGCTTAGGATTCCATTTTCACGCATTCAAAAAAAAAGTCGTCATCTTTTCCGTAGTTTAAGCGACAAAAATGATTCGGGACATCGTTATTTTTAGGCTATTTTATTAGTCCGGTGAAATGCTGAGCAGCAAATAACGGGTCAAAGTGAACTTCACAGCAATTAACAAACATACACAGGTTGTAAATGACATTTCCGGCATCAAAAAAAAGAAATAAATCTGTGCATAATATAAACCTGTGTATCATATACTATTTACGATGGACCAGTTCTTGAAATACATTCGTTCTGGACGTGAGCGCGCGCAGCATGGAAGCTCATGTCCGTCGACTGCTTATAGTCCTGCTTACAGCTCAACGAGCGGCCTTCCTCCGGATGGAGAATGCAAGCAGTGTTTGGGAGGTTTCTTTAACGTCTTAAATCGTTTCTTTACTGTCCGGTGACCAGAGAATGTATACGTTGACTAGTCTATGCGACCCTGAAGTAATACTCGCTCACTTTGCATACAATAATCTCATAAATCCAGATTTTGTCCGATATGCCTAGTAACCCTAGTCTATACTCGTAAGGATTGAACCGCATTAAGCGGATCACGTGGGTTAAGAACGAGTTCAAAATCAGAACATATGGTTAGATAACGTAGAAGTGAAGCAAACCTCTACTATGCCGGAATAACCCTGCAGTGCTTGGCGGTGGAGCACCGTGGAGCATCCAAAATCACACAGAGCGCAAGAACCATCAGCTCTCACCAGAACATTACTGCTGCTGAGATCACAATGAGCCACCGCTGGTTTATAGACTCCTACAAGACAATTGAAATAAACAAAACATGTATTTGGGATACAAAGAGTACAGTCAAGTCCAGAATTATTGGCACCTTGAAATGATTGTATAATTCAGAGGTGAGAGTTTGTCACGAAGCGAGGCAGGAGGCGAAGATCACGTTTTCAAAAGTGCACCGTTTAGTTGAATCTGTGGATGGTTAAATTTTAAAATGCCTGAAAAGGTTGCACCTTCCAGGAGCAATCCACAAAATGCAGTGCCTGAACTTCACCAAGCCTTATTTCAGCTATAACTCACATCATGGACTTCACCAAACCTCATTAGCAGAACAACTGGACTCATGAACTTCACGTGGACGTTATCATTGTTAAAGCTATAGTACAACTGGAATCTGGAGCTTCATAAAGCTTTATTAGTGCTCCAACTGGAATCGTGAACTTCACCAAGCGTTGCTAGTGCTACAACTTGGACCGTGAACTTCACCTGAACGTCAACACCATTAAAGCTACAGTACAACTGGAATCGTGAACTTCACCAAGTGCTATAACTGGAATCATGTTCACCATGAACCATTTCTGATTTCTGAAATCCCTTAAAATTGTGGTGGTGGTGGATAACCCTGTTCAGGGTGTACCCCGCCTTGTGCCCCGATGCTCCCTGGGATAGGCTGCAGGTTTCCCGTGACCCTGAAAAGGATAAAGCGGTATAGAAGATAGATGGATGGATGGTGGATAACTAATGAGTTGTGGTCACGGTCGGTTGTGTTATGTCTAGCTCAAAATATCACTCATTATTCATTTGCTCATTCTCATGAAGGGTACTAAATAATTCTGGACTTGACGACAAGAAAATGAGATAACTATATTGGTCTGAAGCTCCTCACCGTTCATTTTCAAGTCAGTGTGCAGATAGGCCAGTCCTTGTGATAGGGTTTGAGCTAGTTTTAGCGTACATGCCCAGTCACACACTGTTCTACGCAGAAATGCATTCAAAGAACCCTAAAATACAAGATTAAAAAAAAAAAAAGGAAGCACCATCAGATTACCGTTGGATACCAGGGAAAATGACACATATAGAACATGAGAACTGAAGAAAGATGTTTTTTGTCTCTTTGTTGTCAAGCGTAATACGTCGACACTGGAATGAGACGATAATAGAAAGTAGAAGAAAAGAAGAAATAAGTGCAATGAAGTAAACGTCTCATAGGAGTAGCCAATATATTGCTGCTTGAATCACATTGATCATTGCCAATTTGGTAGAATTTATCAATACGGCTTCCACCCTTATTACTGAGTGTTTAACAAAATAGCACTTGATCCAGCACATCCTATTATTTGCATGTTGCGAGAGTTATTTTTGAGCACAGCTTAACGAAGACAGGACAGAGTAAATCGAGGTCGTGAAATACGTCAAGAACTACCCTTGACTTGATTTCCCCCTAGATATAATCCTCACTCACATGGGTTGCCAGTTCCAAAACCAGCACGAACTCTTTCCCCATTTTTCCATCTCCAAGAAACCTTACAATCCCGGAATGCATCATTAACGGCAGCTTGTGCACATCTTTCTCTTTAGTGAACTCTTTTTGTAGCGCCGTAGGAAACACTTTCAAGGCCACCGACGATCCCCGGAACGTTCCCCTCCATACGCTGGCGAAATGGCCGCAAGCAACCACCTACAAAATAAACAAACATCGAAATCGAAAGCAAATAACGCCGATGCGCTCAAAACTGCCGATTTAATAACGATGATTTCACGATCTTATAATTCAGCAGAATCTTTACCTTTTGCATCTCCAGGTGTTTGCCCAGGTCAGTATTAGCTACCTCGGAGATGTCATGTGTGTTTGGAGGTGCTGCAGACCCTTTATGTAGGGAAGAAATATAACTTATTTTCTGGACATAATTACATGTACGACTCCGCAAGTTGCGCTCCAAATTTTGAAGAAAGCCCGCCGTAAAATCAAGCATTTTTTGGTCGTAACAATCACAAAAAAAAAACTATATATAAAACTATAAATATATACAGAAGTAAAGACTACAACACCATACAAGGACATTTCGTTGCAATTATTATCATGGCATTTATAGTACAGAGTTATTATTTCATTGGTGTTGTTTTTTTGTTTTTCTTTTAAAGAAATGAGAACATTTTAAAGAACTGTATTCTTACTGCAGTGCTGACGGAGATTTTTCCACTTCAGTGCCATTATGAGGGAAAACAACAGAATCAGAGCTCCAGCAAAAGGAATAATGACGACGTTGGCACTCAGGAGATCTATACAGACCGAGACAGCGTAGGATTTTCTCTTCATTTTCACAGAGCTGAAGTGACACTTGTGAAGATTTGAAGCTTATCAAACGGTATTCATAAACGTACTGAAAAATGTGCAGCCGGACTTTTGAATACACGTACACAAGAAAAACGTACACGGTTGTGCGAAGAGGTCCGGTACATGCTCTCCGGATCGGCGACAACACGACTGGAAATTCTATTATTATGTTTCCCAAACAGCATAAGGTATATATGCAAATAAAATACCTGTAGTACCTGAGGTATACTGAGGGTGCTTGTATTCAGTTTGCTTGGCTTGCTGGTTCCAGGTGATGTTTGCGTTGCAGAAATCTGAGCCGCACACACACCCGATGGTGTTCGGATAATGTATCGATGCACGGCATGACAAGTTCGGGCAGTCGGTCCGGATTATACTACAACCTTAACAGGGAGAAAGAAAGAAAGAAAGATCAATCAAGCATTAGAGAAGATAAACCAGGACTCATAATTCCAACAGGAAGATAGTTGGTGGTCTATCTATACCCAAGTCTTTGGGATAAATTAACCTGGGACAGTGCATATAAAGAGCCAGTAAACTCCAGGACACCTGGACCTCCAATTTGGAATTTTGACGCCCTGAAACTTTAAGATCATGTCCATAAAGATGACGACATGTCCGTGTTGGTACCAGTTACGGATGTATATGGAAGAGAAAAACTGCCAAGTTAAATTTGATGTGAAATATCTCACTTTTTTTTTTTTGATATATTGCTGATAAAATGGTATCGCTTATTGGATATTTCTCAACATGAATTGCTTGGCTTTAGTTTTAACCAACCTCTAAAGCTTCGTTCAACTTGTTTGGAAATGGGAATTGTGGAAAAACTTGGAATTACATGACCCCAAAGATGATTTATATGATGTTTACAAAAGTATATGCAATGTATATTTACTTACAATGTTACTTACAGTACAGCTTTACCTCTTACGATTAGAAGGAGTGCATTCATCCTGTATAAACCTGTGATTTGCAGCCAGAACTACTCTTATAGAGAATTAATCAACACCTTCTCACCAACCGATTCAAGGTTTCAACAGTACTATGGTATGAATTAAAACTTCATTTAAGCGTCTTTTTGTCCCATTGTGTGGAATGAACAGGAGGTTCGAGCTAGCTTCTGATGATTGCATTGGCTTTCCAAAGGTGAGCAAAAACGACTTGTTGCGTGAACTAGCGATCCAAATGAACCCAAATCAGCAGGGGGGGGGGGCCTGAGCGAAAGGCATTATTGTTACCTAAAAGGACAGGCGTTGGTTTTCCACTCTCCAGCCGGAAGTAACCCATGCA
Source organism: Ictalurus furcatus (assembly GCF_023375685.1). Lineage (NCBI taxonomy): Eukaryota > Metazoa > Chordata > Actinopteri > Siluriformes > Ictaluridae > Ictalurus > Ictalurus furcatus. Next base: position 1,638,850 of record NC_071263.1, on the reverse strand, counting down.
GCAGTTAGTTCTGGCACAGTGCTGACTGAGTCCACTTATGTTCCCTTCTCTCTGGGTCCATTCAGTGTTTTCTGGACTAGCCAAGAACACACATCTCCTCTCTGTAGTGACTGCGGGTGGAGGGATGCATGTCGACAACCAAGCTGTGGATGCTAAAAAAAAAAAATTAAGTAATTACTCATCGATTAGCTGGTATTCTATTCATACGCTTCAGAATAACGAGAGTGGCGGCCATATTGTTAAATAAAACCACAATTTATCTGATTAATGTCCTAACAACTGGGACAATTCATGCAGCAATATAAAGGTAATATACTAGACTCCCATTAGATGTTCATTTTAGTGCTGGCCATCTTGTCTTTCATGTATAATCATATTATTCTTTTACTTTTTCATTTTTAAATTGCTTTAATCTTATATTATATTTAACTTCGAAGAAGAAGAAAAAAACAGCTACGTGTTTACTTCTTCAAACCTGGCAACCTTGTGATTTGAATGATCTGAATGGCAAGCCCAGATTAAAAACAACTCGAGCACGTGCGTAACCCGACTCTGAACACACCTAACTTTTCCATGCATATTGATGTACTGTAACTTTTGGACTTACAATCCCCTCCGTAACTATTGGAATGGCAAGGTAAATGTATTCGTTTGTGCTATACACAGCTTTGTTCACAGCTCTCACAATCTTTCTGTTCCATGTCTGGTTGTCAGTACACCAGCAATTTCTTTCTTTTTCAGAACATTCCAAATTGTTGTATTAGCTATACCTAATGCTTGTGCAATGGCTCCGATAGATTTTTCCTAATTTCCCAGCTTCAAAATGGCTTGCTTTTCTCCCATAGACAGCTCTCTGGTCTTCATGTTGGCTTATCCTTTTTAACGACAAATGTAGACATTCGGAGCTATTAATTCATTAAATTGAATCAATTTAACAGGGCACACCTGGGCAGCAAGAAACACCTATCAGTAATATCAAAGTAACATGATTTAAGTATCAAGTTTTACCATTTATAACAACGGTTTCACTTTATGTCAGGCTATGTAGCATCTCCAGGGGTACTTAATTTAATTTAAGGCAAATCATTCAGCACTCTTAAAAATAAAAGGTTCCAATTCGAACCAAAAAGGGGGATTTCAGCCTGATGGCATAGGAGAACCCTTTTAAGTTCCACAAAGAACCTTTTACTCTCAAGTTCTTTAGATAACCTTCTGCTTTAAAGAACCCAGAGTAAGGTTCTTACGAGTGTTGCCAGGAGAACCTTTTTCAGTCCTACAAATAACCTTATAGGGTTCACTTTAACCTGTTAAGGGATGATACCTGAGGAACAAATACACTGCTCTGAAGAACCGTAAAGAGCTTCCTTAATCTCCAAAGAACCATAAAGCGCAATTCAAGAACCCTATAGAATGAAACATGGTTTTTGAACCCACGGTGCTGTAAAGAACCATTGAAGAACTTTTATTTTTAAGAGTGAGGTTAATCATTTGCGTTCAGCTGAGAAAGAAGAGGTTGGAAACACCTGCACTTATCTATAGGTCTTCAACACCGAATGTCAGTACATTGTTAGCTCACTGACAAAGAAATTCAGAGTATTCGGAGGATTGCATCGTTCACAAAACCGTCGTTTTAAGAAAGTACCGAACGTTCAGTGTGTAACCTTCATGAAGGAACAGGTGAAAGTTACAGTGTTTCTAGTGTCTCTTCAAAAAAAAAAAAAAATACAAAAAGCTTATTAGCTTAAATATACTGTATGTAACAGCCTTTTACACAGTTCTCTGCTTTGGACATTATAAACATTACAGTTTATCTCATGCTAAATTACACCAATGTTCGTTTTTTTTTTTTTTTTAACAAAAACAGAACAAAAATCATGAGCAATTCTATTCTTCCAAGCCTACAGTTTAAAGTACCATAAACCCAGTGACTTCTCTGAAGTTCCTGTTCTTTATTATAAACAATAATGGGTTAGTTTCTCGGATATATACACACATCTATATATCTATAACAACGTGTATTTGAACTTACCTATTAAAACAATGCTCACTGATAGTCGCATTCTTCATGTGAGCAACAGACGAATCATTTACACAGATGCTTTGAACCACAGAAGAGACGACCTTGAAGGCACTCCCACATGGGATGAGTTCCAACAACACGACACACATTCCAGCCAAAGTTAGTGCCAACTCAGTGTATGATTTATTGAAAAGCATCGAAAATGCCCATTTCCACCATCAGGGCAATAATTAAGCCGTTCCAGTCGACTGGAAATGTTATGAAGCGACCTGGAATTGGACGTGTGTCTATATCGTCTCAACCAAAAATCTCCAGTGATCACAGCGGGAGAACTGCAGAAGTTAGTTAACGTCTTGGGGTCAGAAAGTCTCCAAAACTACAATCTGAAGTCACTGACATCACCACAAGCTGTTTGGAAGGGGTTCAAGAAAAAAGCCTCTACTCTCATCCAAAAACAAACTCGAGCGTGTTCAGTGTGCAGACACTACTGGAACTTCAAATGGGATCGGGTTCTATGGTCAGATGAAACCAGAATCGAGCTTTTTGGTAATAAACACCAGAGGTGGTTTTGGAGCACACAGAGAGGTAGCCATATGGAAAAGTACCTCATGTCCACGGTTAAATATGGAGGTGGATCTTTAATGTTTTGGGGCTGTTTTTCTGCCAGAGGACCTGGACATTTTGTTAGGATACATGGCATCATGGACTCGATCAAATATCAACAGATATGAAATGAAAACCTGACTGCCTCTGACAGAAAGCTTCAAATGGGGCGTGGTTGGATCTTCCAGCAGGACAATGATCCAAAACATCATCAAAATCAACACAGAAATGGTTTACTGACCACAAAATCAAGGTCCTGCCATGACCCTCCCAGTCCCCTGACCTGAACCCCATAGAACACCTGTGGGGTGAACTGAAGAGGAGAGTCCACCAGCGTGGACCTCGAAATGTGAAGGATCTGGAGAGGTTCATGCCTTTTTTTTTTATTATTATTACTTCAATCGATAATATTTCAGAGGATTTTTTTTTTAATCCATTGTTTCCTTGATTTTTTTTTCTTTTGTTGTATAGTATGCAGTGAATGGACTCGTTGATGGCGAAAGAAACATTCCTCACCAAAAAGTGTGGTTGAATTGGCATACAACAACCTTACGCTAGCCTAAAAGCAGATAGCTACAGTTTAATAAACTGCCCCGCCTCATGCTGTCGATGCCATGTTATCCTTTTCTCTCACATGACCAGAAAAAAAAAACCCAAAACATGATCAAAATGGAAAAAAGTCTCGAATCAAAGCTTTAAATTCACATTCAAGATATTTTAATATTTGTTAAGGCATTCCATTTGTAAAATCTCCCACGGACATCCTGTATTTCAGTGCAATTTACAAATCACTCACTCACTCTTACACACACACACACACAACAGTACTTCACCAGTGAGGTACCCACATCAGTGCTACGCCAAACTGGATTTTTTTTTTAAAAGGCAACCTTGTTAGAAATATCAGCGTCTCTCAGTATTTAGAGCAAGAAAATCCTCCCGTTATTGCTCTATACCGGAAACGCAGACTAGTCCGTGTCGTGTTGTTACTCTGCCTGAACAGCGAAGTTATCAAACTGAGCCAGTTCGAATGCACTCGTGCCGATAGCCGCCCAGCCGTGTTTAGGTGTCAAAACGATCGCGTCCTTCCACAGCACGTAGCCGTTCAGTTCTCCAGAGGCGTAATAACCCTGCAAATATACACAGGCTCACACACATACTCCATTTTAGGATTCTTTTTGTTTTGTTTTTTTTAATGAATACACAAAACAAATCAACAAACCTGGACGTTCAGAGTCAGAGTGTACCAAACGTGAGCTCTGGTTCCGGACAGCCCCTCGGCCAGGACGCTTTCTCCACCTTTCAGATTGAAAGAGCATATACGTTTGTTTGTGTTGGAATTGTATAGACACGGAAATCCGATCTTTTCAAATCAGACCTGAGCGACTTTGGCTAAGCGTATCCAAATGCATTCGAATTCTAAAACGTAATGAAAAGCCATTTATAAAGAAACCTATACGATCAGAGCGAAATGCTTTCCCCACCCCTCCCCCCTCAGCTCACTCAGGTCATTGGTGACTTTGTACGTTCCATCAGCGAACACCCAGAAGAAGATTCCCCGTGCGCTCCGGACCGATCCTCCTCCTTTATCCACTCTCGCTGCCACAAACACACCTCCGGTGTACTCGTTCTCCATGTAAACATCACACGAGATGTTCATATCCTGCCTGCCAAAGAGAAAGTTCTTCTGAACATCAGGGGCTTCTTTTTGGGGCCGGGGGGTGGGGGGTGGGGGGGGGTGGGGGGGGGGGTGTTTTTGACTGTATTCGAGTCAAAGATTTTTGACCAATCAGGTGGCAAGCTAGAGCTAAACTGCTCTGGTATTAGAGGAATAAAACCATCCCAGTACACACCAGCTATAATCTCCGATGACGCTGATGGTTTGATCTGCATCTGCCGCCCACGTGATTGGCCGCTGAGTGAGCACCTGACGCAGCGTGTAACCGTGAGCGCCGGTGTCCGTCAGGTTCGTGAAGTATTCGAACACTCCGGTCTGATCGGCAAAGTCCGGCGCCTCGGAGAACTCCGGCTTTCCTTTTAGAAAGAGGACAGGAAGAACGCGCTATTGAAATACGCACGCTACCTTTCCAACCCTGAAAATGTTTCCATAGCAACAGCTCTTTCACAGGGACTTGGACGGTGAACACGGCACGTGATAATAAACGGATTTCTTAAAACATTTGTTATTCAACAAAGAAGACTGTCGATATGGTGAATTTTTTTTTTTTGGAAGATTTGGAAGCTATGTAACATTTTTTGGAAGGAGTCTCCAGTATCAGCGCTTTATAATATAGGAAAAGCTAGAACTCATAGAGTCATAGTGATGATAGGAACCACCTTTTCGGTGGACTTGTTGGTACAATTGCTGTGATAAACCCAAGCCCAGTTGCCGAGACGTGCTTCTATGACACAGGGATTTGTATGCAAAGCTATAACCGGACAGGAGAAAGACACGACCACGTACTGACGTTGAAGTCATCTGAATATTTTTTAGGGAAGGGAGCGGAGGGAGGAGGCTCTGGATAACTCCCTTTATATCCTGTGGTAATGGTGGTTAACGTGTAAACTTCGTCAACATCAAGGTCCAAGCTGAAGGTCCCATTAGATACCTGTGATGGTCAGATTTCAAAACAGCACGTTATATCTACAATGCTTATTGAACTGATAAGTAAATGAAACATTTCTGTAGGTTTGGAAATCCTCAAATATAAACAGTCAAGACTTGTTTGGTGTCTGGACTCGTTAGCTTTTTTAGATTTGCACTGGATCTACACGGCTGTAGCTAACAAGCAGCAAAAGTCTCTCTCGTCCATAAATATATCATACATCACATATCATTAAGAAACATCTAAGCTTAAATAGCAAGTTGAACCACACATCATCATCATCATCATCTGTATGACTTTCAGCTTTCTGGGACAATTTCAAATTTTTGGAGACGAGGCCGAGGTGAAGCAACACAAAATTATACTAAGGAGGGGAAAAAAAAAAAAAACGATTATCCAAGATGGCCGCCTCTACAGCGTTACAGTGTCCAGCTACATTATGAAGTTTTGTTCGTGTTCAAAGATAACCACCGTATCCTAGACCACATCACAAAGCTTTTGGGTGAGACAGACTTCCAGTATTTCTTAGCTAAAGTCAGTTCCAAAATTATTGGCACCCGTGGTAAAGATGCAGCAGGGGACAGTTATAAGGGTGGGGGGTGGGGGGAAATGGTCTGTGTCATTGATTAGTTGAATCCCACACTGAAAATATGAGATACCGTTAATTGAAGTAAATCTATTCTAAGATTTAAAAAAAAAAATAAAGTTTTATTCGTATTATTTCATCATGTTTAGGAATGACTAACGGGAATTTGGCTTAAACAGGGTCAAAAATAACGTACAATATAACAAATAAATTGTACATGAAGTAAAATATTCAATAGTTCATAGTACAATATAAACAGCGGCATTACATTTCAGTTATATTTTGCTGATAAGTATTTCCAGGGCTGCTAGGAAGTGTGACGTGTTTTGTTAAAATAAATAAATAAGATAAGATAAGGTTAAGGGTGCCGATAATTCTGGAGCTGACTGTATATTAGTCTCATAGCTCCAGTGCAAAAGTAAAGAAGAAGAAAGAAGAAGAAAGAAAAAAAAGCAAACCTCAGCTGCTCGACTATGTTTATGGGAAAACTGGACGATATTTTCCCCACCAAACCATCCCTTTAAAACTATTTATTACTGGTGTTTACTTAATATAAACTTACCTTTACAGGATCGAGTCTTTGAAAGAAGACCGGCTTTTTCGTCTCGAAATCGAACTTCGAATGCCACACCTGCAGTTCACTGACCGAGGCCTGCACGCGGAACAGAATTCCGAGATTAAAACGAGAACGCGAATTAAAGACGTGACGCGAATGATCGAACGTTTGATCATACGTACAAATGTTCCCTTCAAAGAGAAGGTCGCTTTCTGCGGCGTGACGGTATAGTGAGGCAGGGGAGGCCGTATGCACACGGAGTGATCGTGAGTCTGGAGAATAAACAAAACGAAAATAAATAAATAAATAAATAAATCATGCATTTCCAACAAGTTAAGGTAAATTACAAAACCTCCTGGAAAGAAAATCTTACCATGGTCTCGATTACTATAGTCAGGTTTCCGTTCCGATCCGTCAAAGCTACGTAAGTCCCACCGTGTGTCAGGTGGCCTACAGTCCGCAGATATTTCCATCCGGGCTGAGTAAACTGTGTAGTGTGTGCTAGAAGATAACATTTCACCGATCAGAGGAATATTTGTTTTAAGCGACAAAGACGTGCTCTTTCATTTGTCATTTTCTCTTAAATAAAAGTGTATATACTAAAACACCTGTTATCCAAATAGGGGATTCCACGACATAATTTCCACTCCATGGCTCTTGAGCGGTCATCAGACCATCTCTCCCGAATGGAAGATCCTGATAGTAACTGGCCACCAGGTTCCAGGAAATGGTGCTAACAAGACACGAACAGAATCGGTGTTATTATTTAAAACCAACCCCAAACCATAAACATTTTATTGCATGCTCACTCATATTACATGCGACAGCTGTTCTAAAGTGAACCTGAAGCATGAACCTGAAACACAGTCCACTAGAGGGCACTAGTTACAAGGAAAAGGTACAATACGATTGTTTGGCTTCGCTACCAGGATGCGAGAATAAGATCTAAGAACGCAGCCGTACGCAGACATCCTGCCGTTGACGTAGTTCCGGTTGAGGATTCGCGCCCAGCAGCCCCCTCCTACATCATCGTTGAAGGTGCTGTAGTCCTCAGAGGACCACAGCTGCTTCTCCAGGACCAAGGCTTCAGGTACTGTGACTGTTCCAGGATAGTGAGCACTGCACAGAACAGCGCAGGAGGCATGTTTTAGAGTCCATATAGTGTACGAGTCAATATATGGACATTCATGTGATTTTTGTTAGGCAGCTAGATAACATCATTCACTTTAGAAACCTTCGAAGTTCTTATATGGCTCAAAAGACACACCTTCCTCATATAAAATGGCGGAGACATGGAGACATGGAGACATGGAGACATGGATCAGGCCATTATTTCCTGGCACATTTGACTTGCTTTAAGATTTGAGGATCAAATTCTCAACTAACACAGCTGTGTCGTCAGACCGTTCCAAACCACTGACACCGGAGACTCCTTCCAGAAACGCTAAATAAACATCTCTTTAAAGTAAAGCTCAACCTTGTCGACGATCTGGTTTCCTTTCAACATTCAAAAAGAAACCATTCGCTTCTATTTACGTTTCCATGTGTTTATCAAGACGATAATGTGGGAGTGCGTGTATTATACCCAAGCACATCCACAGCACTCCTGAGTTCAGGATCCAGAAGGACGAAAAGAGTTATTGGCTCCCACATGTTGTCATTGGCGATGATTTTGACTCGCTCCAAACCGTTCTTATCCAGAGTGTAGCGCAGGATCTAGTGACGCGACAGCACAGGAGAGGAGGGAAAAGCATTTCGTACGACTACTGACAAAATCTAAAGAGGACTTTTCTCATGACAAGGTGCCGGGGTTTAACCTGGAATTATTCTGCACAACTATACCTCATACAAGAACTGTAAAATACTGATGAGGATCCACACAAACGCTGCTGCTAGAGTAGATACGCGACCGGAATTACAGCGAGCTGCTTACCTTTATATATTTGCAGTTAAAACTCCTTTCATTCCATATCTGGGTATAAAAAAAAATAAAAAAAAAGTTAAAAATAAAATGTTATAACAATAATACTAACACTAATATTAATAATAAGCAGAAGGATGTTACATAGACTATAGATTAACATACTGTTCAGGTTTCTTCGTGGTAGCTCATTGTTAACAATGTGAAATGCCTTCTGAAATCTGATTGGCTGATAGCGGCCATGTTTTTTTAAGTAACCCAGTCATCATCATTAATACAGTTACAGATAAGTACAACAATGCAGTGTACTCAATTTCAGCTTTTCTAATTATTTCATAATAATAATAATAATAATAATAATAATAATAATAATAATAGTTACCCCAACATAATCAATGTCCAGGTCATGGTACTGCTTCGCTCCAATAATCCAGGACACGACATAAGATGCGGTAATATCAGGAAAGTGATAAGGCCAGTTTTCCCCATGGCCCACCCATCCAGGAAACGCCCACGGCAGGCCTACATCACACCAATACCCAGACATATTTAACTATTTCAAACATCACGCATAGACAGTTTAGTTTACTTTACACAGACGGGTATCAGTAATCATTTGTACATTATCGCAATGCTCCTCACACTTTTATTTTGATCTTTTGAAAGCACATAACAAGCAGCCCCTCTGTTTTTACTGTCCAAAATGACCACAGTCCCGCCCACTTGTTTTCTATTGGCTCACATTAGAATGCACGGGTTAAAGTTTAGCTAGATAATGTTGACACAAACTTTTTTTTTTTTTTAAATACCCCTCACTGTAGAACAAAAAGTCGATGGGGTGGAATCGGACCTCATCTAGCTCCTCCTACATGACCGGAGCTGGGCGGAGTCGAGCCAAAACGTCTAAAGGGTCTAGCGTGTTTCAGGCAGGATGAGTATGTTCAATGTGTTGTTTTGCGTTCTACAGAATTGTGTAGGCTTATAGGAGCACTCGGATCAGATCCAGCTCCACCCCTGGACATTTTTTATTTTTTTATTCCTGCATTGAACAGTGATCAGTGATCAATTTTTTCACGTCCCATGTCCTTTCCCCTTCAGTGAACTGGCTTTTCAAACAGGTGAGTTTTATTCACGCTTAAGCACTGCCTTAACTGAAGAAGGAAAAACGCACATTTTCAGGTGTCTCCCTCATCATTATCCGCATAACAAGTGGTCAAAAATGTACACGCGACAGTGAAAGCATAAATATTGGCACCCCTGAATATAATCGGTAAAACAGATCCACTGACTCATCAGTGACGAACTTCTCAAAAGCAGAACACGGCAGAATATATTTACTGTTTTTACAACATTGTGATAATATCATAAACTGGTATATAAAACACTCCTGTAATTCTTGATCGCAGTGATCAAAGCGTTAAAGTGTAATCCACCTATCAGGGTGATGTTAGGATTCCTCTTCTTCGCCTCTCTCATCAGCCACCACTCGTATCCCCTGAAATAATTCTCATCGTTCGGATAGTGCATGTGGGACGGCTCGGTACCGTCTGGAGGGAAAAACAATACAACGTAGCGTGGCGATGTAATGCCTTTCCTGCAGCTCATCTCCAAATCATTTGAGTTCTTTGACCACACACAACGTCTGGAAACCTACCTGTCGTCTGTGCATCACCTCCAATTTCAACTTTTAGGATTTGTAAAGAAGCTCCAAAGTTGGGCTAAAAAATAAAAAAAAAAACAGGAGAACGTTACTGATATTTACTTTTTGTTAGAATGACTCACATATTACACACAGGTCAGAGCATTTACCTTGAAAAGGTAATCCAGAATTTGACTCCTGTACGGTTCTGCATAGTTAACGAGTAGGCGAGACGTTGCCTGTGAACAAGTTAATCACAGTGAAGTATTATTTATTTATATATTATTATAAGAATTTCGATGCTACCGATACTAATAAAAAAAGTATATAACATCTTCACGGAAAACTCCACCCTAAATGATATCAGCCTGGTGATAATCATTTAGCCCTGACTTAATGTCTAACCTAAAGAGAGTGATGCAGCAGCACTTTTTCCTCTCTCACCCCCCCCCCCCTCCTCCCACTCCTGCTCCTCCCCCTTCCTCCACCCCCCCCCCCCTTTTGTGTACAATATCCGTGCACATGCAAGGACATGAATGCCAATGCATACAATATATGTACCACAAACAAACTAGGATAACATATAAACACAGTATTTAATATAGATGATTCTACATGTGCTATGTGTTTGAATAAGGAACTTGAGTAATATGACTCAGGGTATGACATAATCAGGAAGCAAAAATGTGCCATTTCTCTTGAAATTGGGAATATAAAAAAAAAATTATGCCTCTTATATTTTTACAGTAAAGTCCAAATAAAAATGCACAGATCATATAATACAGACTTTCAGCTTTCAGTGAAAGCACCAATAAAAGTCCCTCTTACCCCACCACCACTCAAACCCCCGATGCCATCAAAAGTCCGTCCAAATCCACCACTGTCATCTATAAAGTAGTTCTGATCAGCCGAGCAAACAAGGACACGTAACGAAATGAATAAAAAAACAAAAATGTTTGTTTTTCTGCTCATTCTCTCTCATTGCACTGCCACAAACAAATCATCTGATCACATGACCGCTACTTCCGCAATGGTCCATGGACCATTCCGCAGATGGACAAAACCACGCCCATTTCCCCTCTTACGTCATCACGTTGATGCCGGAAGTAAAGTCTTTAACAGTTACAAGCCGTTTTTATTTATCAAATAGCTCACTTTTGAGGACTTTATCCAAACTTTCCGTGTAATAACACGTGCTTTACTACTTACTCACAGTTAATTTCGGCATATTTTGCATACTCTAAAACTTTATAACGTTACTTTTATTACAGTGGTAGAAATCCCTGTAAACCTGTCATTATCAATGTACTTCTGCATGTAAATAATGTCAACACGGGTCTAAAGACCATTTTAATCAAAATAAAAAGTATTACATGGGTGAAAAAATATCCTCAAATCTACTGCTCCGATAAATAGATGGAATCATTTTTTTTTTTGTGCATATTATACATATTTATCATCGTATTGTACAAATCATGTGTCTAATATTTAAACATTTGAATAATGTTCGTGAAATAAAATTTGCACCAGAGCCCTGCTGAAAACAAAACAAAACAAAACAAAACAACAGAATCCCTCGTAGAACTTGTAATGGTTTTAATGGTTGTAATGGGATTTGTATTGGTTTTAATGTCAACTGTAATGGTCCCTGTGGGTTTCTACTGGTAATTTGTTGCCTTCTATTGGTGGCATTCTTATGTCTAGTAGATCCCATTAAGGACCTATGTCCGTAATACATCCTTCTGCGTAACGGAAACCATTTGGTAATGGTTTTAATGGTTAACAGCTGATGGTTTGTAATGGTATTTGGAGTGGAAACCGTTCTCAAGATTTGAGCCCCTGAGTTTATATTTGAATTTTGATGGTTGGTGTTTGAATAGTCTCGGCTCATCTGAACATTTATTCAATGTGATTTTTCAAGCCAACCAAATTATGAACTTTGGTTGGGGCACTGCTTCTGGTGGATCAAAATACTTGAACGATGCTTTGCTGGTCTTTGAGTTTGTGATTTCATTGGCCCATTGCTCTTCTTGTTGGTCAGTGGTCTGTTGCTTTGGAGATGTTCCTTGAGACAGACTATCAAGATTATGCATCATCTGATGCTGTGTGTACCTTCCTTGCAGAGAGTTAAACATCTTTGTAATGAAATCTGCAAGCCGCAGGAACCCTTTTCTGCGTAATATGTGATTCTTCACTATTGAGAACCACTGCTCCACATGGCAATTTGATTCCCTTGTTTTTATTTCTTTAGTATTCTCTTTGGAGAATCTGCTCAGGTCCCCAAGCAATATGCCACTCCAAAGGGGGAAAAAGTCTGAAAATATCACAAATCTAAACACCTAGGTGAACACTTTCCAGTTGGTTTTGTGACTGTAAGTCATTCCCTTCAAATGCTATTGAAGTTAGAAACGTGTATAAAAATGTAGTATGTAACTTTAGAGACAATCCCTTAATTCCCCCATATCTGCGAATATCGAACGTCCAACGCCAAACCAACTTTATTCCAGTTTAACATTGGCGACATTTAATTGTAAAATTTTATTGTGTAACATTGTAAAATGTTACTTTTGATTATGCCAGATAAACAAATTAAGCCGTTTATGACATTTGTCCGACACAGAAATCTCCTTTCTCACTCCCGAAACGCGAGCTGAATCAATTTCGCTTTGTGGAACCGACTCCAAAGCTTGGAGTCGACACTAACCCAAAGCCGGAGTTCGGAGAATCGACTCTTCATGAGTCGACTCGCTGTAGTTGCGCAGCGACGGATCTAACAAAATATGGCTGCCGAAACAGAGAAACATCCACCCAAACGCGTTTTTATCAACAGTTTGGATAAATATACCTCAACATATATAGGAAAGGTCAGTTTTGTTGTTGTTGTTTTGTTATGTCGAATTGTCATTGATCTTTTGAACTGTCATCGATCTTTGAAGTGAATGAGTAATTAACGAATCTCATTATGGATTAGTTGGTCTGCGCGCGGCACGGAGGAGATTTACTCATTACGTTACTTCCTGTTCCGAAAACACGCCTCGGATAGTAAATACTAAAGTTGTGTCCCAAATGAAGTACTATACACTTACACTATGCACTCTGCACTACCGTCTAGTGTGTGGATTTTAAAAAGGTAATATCATCTCAAATATAACACTAGCGTTTTTGTTTTGTTTTGTTTTTTTACTAACCGGAAGTATAAGCCGCTTCCTGGTCGACGGCGCATGACGTCATACGCACGCTAGCATTAGCAGATACGCAGAGTCACCGATAATGACTTTCTTCAGTTTACTTTCTGTCAGCGTTACCTTTTATTCCCAACATGACCTGTAGCGGAAAATCAATCTTTCCTGCCTAAGTCAAAAAAAAAACTTCAGAGACAGACGGTTTGTAGATGTCATAAAGTAATTAAACTTTATTGAAACAATAAAGTGAGACAGTGTGCAGAGGGTCCGAATTATACATACACAAACATGTCTTTATATACCTCTCTGAAGCAGTAAAATTATCCTTAGGTGGGGCATTCACCTTTTCTTTCTAGAAACAGACAAATCTCCATCGCCTTAACTAATTATTCACATCCACGTGATACCTTATATTTGTGGCGCATGCGTAGTCGGTTGTATTTTCTTTACAAGTTTTACCAGACCTGTTTTTTTTTTTTTTACTTTGTCACATAATTCACCCTATAGCCTCATCTTGGTACTTTTCCTCCTGGACTTCTTATCTCTTCTTTTGACACTGATTTGCAAGCTTTGTTTAGAAACCCAGTTGTGGTATGTGTCTAATTTCTCTTTTATTGCCACAAAGTGAAGCAAACACAAGGCACTTAATGTACACACTTCGAATACCACTTGTTAGAAAGTGTTTTATAGTTTTAGATTATGCTTGATGTGCGGAGGTACGGATTGACACAGAAAACAATTAGGCCTACTCTTTAGTAAGACACAGAGTTCTTCTAACTCAATACACACTTATAACTTGATCAACAAGTGTACTATGAATTTAGATAATGCTTCCCACAAGTAAGTCTTAACTGTTGGGTATACATACCAGATTATACCTGATTAACATATCCAAACATTAGTCAACTTTGTAGTTACACACACTGATTACACTTTACATCCTATAGACCTCAGTCACCATTAGACGGAGGAGAAATCGTCACGTGACTGAAGAAGAAAGTGTGTAACCTCCACGATCTCTAAGGCAGAGGAGCATTTATTTTAAATAAACCCCCCCAAAAATGGTACCGAAAGTCTGCCCCGCCCCCATCCGATTAATGGATAAGCGGAAAAATAATCCGCCAACTAATCAATTATGAAAATCATCGTTAGTTGCAGCCCTAATTTACAGTCTATACAGTGTATTCGGATACTGGAGCAGCCAGTGTCACATCCTAATCAGATCATCATTATTATTACGCTTCTATTGCAATTTTAAATAAATTTTAAAAGAATATTTTGTTCTGGTTTCAAAGAAAAGTATGAAGTACTAAAAACTAGGCTCTGTTAGATACATTCTAATGAACATTATGTACATTAGAATAAACATAAGAATCACTCCAGTAATAAGTAACCTTTACTTTTTGAATTTAAAAACTTGAATCTACAGTTGAATGAACATCTAATTTCTTTAAATTCTTCAATACTCGTTTATCTACAGCGCTCTCCACTAATATTGGCACCCTTGGTAAATACGAGCAACGAAGGCTGTGAAAAATTGTCTCGATTGTTTAACCTTTTGAACTTTTGTTCAAAAAATTCACAAATATAGTGTTTTGTGTTCTTTTGTTTGTTTTGTGTTTTTTTTTGCGAAAAACTACACGGATTGGTGAAATCGCACGGAATTGTTTTGCACGGTCTTTCGCGGTGATGTTTGTTGGTAAATGAGACCTTTTTAGCTGTACTCGTGTTCGACGCACGTGAATCTGAGAAGGGATTTGGCTGAATGAGCGTTGTGATGACGTCACGTGACGTATCTTTGCCCGATTCTGCGGTAGAAATTGCAAGCTCCTTCGAATCTCGCGAGTTTGCTTGATTTTGCGTTCATTTCCGTGAATCCTGAAGGGACTCTTTGGGATTTTTCAGCGTTTCTGGTGGGATAGACGTAGGGTTCATATTTAATAAAAAATAGTGTCATTGCATGACGCGCCTCTCTAATATATATACTTCCGACTTTTCTTTCTTGTGCCTCCAGTTTTTAGCCTCGTGTGTTGTCGGAGCGTCCCATGTTTCTGAACAAGTCCAAGATGAACCGGCAAACGAGTCAAGTTCCCAAGAAGGCGTTTATCAGATCGTTGGAACCGTTTCGGGGAAAACCGAAGAGAAGTCCAGTTTTGCAGTAGAAGAATACACTGTGAGTGAAATATCTAAGGCTGTAGTTAACCCGGCGATGTTCCTTTATTTACTACTTTAGCCGTTTCCATAGAACTTAACACGTGAAGAGCTTTTCCGTCACCTGATGGAGTCGGACGTCGTCGTTTATAACGTTTACAACGAGCGTACCGATCAGATCGAAGAAGCCTCTTGGGCGGTCTCGGGTAAGATATTTTCCAAAAATAAAAATGCTTGCTTACTGATTAATCTAAGGTTTATCTTGAAATCTTTCATCGTGCGGTTTTGTTGCTGTACCATTTAAAGCTCTTCACAAAGAAACCGCCGCGTTTCCTGGACCAAAGACGTTCATCTTGATCTCCTCGGTCATGACGTGGGCGCAGACTAAGACACTGGATCCGGTACGTATAGAACTGATTAGCCTACGTAGCGTGAACATCATTAGAACTTTCATACGGTCACTTCTTCTGTGTACGTCGTGTTGTTGTTTTGAACTGTAGGACGATCCGGAGATTCATCTTACAGAATGGGACTACAGGAGACGCAAACCGCACGGCAACTTTAAAGATCACATCGCTGTGGAGAAGCTTGTGGTTAAACTGGGAAAATCTGTGAGTGCGGCTGTTTTATTGTGTACTATTTCTTCAAAGTTTTACGTGCTCGTCTTGCTCGCTTTCCTTATCGTTCGAGCTTCACAGTATCGTATCATACGCTTCAGAACCAGTCGCAGTTCTCGACTTACGTGGTTGCATCTGGACTGCAGTACGGAATGGGCGAGCAAGCCTTTCATTTCTTTTTCAAGGTAAATCGAGACGGTTTCACCTTTCACACGTTATCCTTTCACGCCGTACCCGTGTTGCTGCTGTAATTGGGCGTTTTAAGTTTAAGTAGGAATTCTATCATGTATCTTTTTTGACTCACTGATTCACGATTAATCAGCGTCCATCGATGTGTAACCGAGCGTTTGTGACACTGCTCTCTTGTAGACAGCGTGGCTGGGAGAGGAACGGGAAGTGCCGGTCTTCGGAGACGGGTCCAACATCGTTCCTGCTATTCACATCAGTGATCTGGCACGGTCAGTAGTGTTTGGAAAAGCGAACGATTCTTTTCGGAGTGAATTGATTCGTAAGCACAAATGAATCAAAAGTGGCCCTTTTTTAAAAAAAAAAAACAATCAGATCCGACCCCAGGTGAAGGAGCGAATGTGGGTTACTCTACAGATCTTCACTGTCATCTGTTCAATCTTTCTGGATGAAGCCTGTTCAAATCTTGAATGAATCACAACTCATACGATTTGATTCGCTTAAATGTGTAGTTCAAAAGAATCAAATCACCAAGTGAATCGTGTTAATATGGTGATGTTTTGTATTGTTTCCTGACAGATTAATGACGACTGAACATTTGTTCTGGGTTTTTTTTTTCCCTCAAAGGATTGTGCAGAACGTAATCGACCGTAAGCCGAAGCCGCGGTACTTTCTCGCAGTGGACGAATCACAGAACACCATTGCTGATATCATCAGAGTGCGTTTCCCTAATGGAAGTAATCATATTTGATATTTTTTGACATATTCTCCTGCTTCTCAGTCCTTTTTCGTTTTATTTCCAGGCAATAGCAGTAGCGCTCGGGCCAGGAAAAACCCGAAACGTTCCGAAAGAGGACGTATTTCTCACAGAGGAATTGACGGTACGTGTTTTTGCGAATTATATTAAAAGTGCGATTCTTTTGAAAAACCATGAACTGCAATATCGATGCGATGAAATGGAGTTCTTTAATTTGGTCTCCTGTCTCATATTTTCTGGTCGGGAAATGAGCTCCGCCTCCACCCAGAACAGAGCTGCTCAGCTCCGCCCCTTTTCCTTAAAAGGCCATTCACAAGGCCGCAGCAGAGAGAGCGCTAAACATAACTGAAATTTCCTTTAATTACAAAATTTAAAAAAAAAACCCGACTGAATATCTGAACCATTTCGTACAGGAAGTTACTGTATCTATAATTTTGCTGGCCTGTTGATAATGGCTAAAGTATTGAAGTGTTTTTTTGTTGTTTCTCAGCAAGCAGAAATTGACCATTTGTTCGTCAACCTTCAAATGGAAGCCATTTTCCTCGCAGACAATTTCACTATCAACTGGGTTTCAAAGAAAGGCATTGTCGAGAACATCGACCACGTCGTGGAGGAATACAAGCTCACCCGAGGCCTGCTGGTAAGTGACCTGAGAAAGTGCAGCTGTCGGGCACAAATATCAAAGCCTTTTTGCGTTAGTTCTGAGAGATCGATCGATATATTCTTGTCTTCAGCCTGTTCGCATCTGTCTCTTGGGACCTCCTGCGGTCGGGAAAAGCACCGTCGCTGAAAAGATATGCAAGCACTATAAACTGCAGCATGTAAAACTCAAAGAGACCATCGCGGAGACTCTCGCGAACCTGGTACGCGTCACGCTAGTGCGTTTAGAAAGAAGGGAACCTTAACGGGCTTTACTAGGTGAGCACCAGGATTTTCGAAAAGAAATGTTTCCCTCGATAGAGTGTTGTTTTGTGCTTCAGGAGTCACGTGTCCACGTGGAAGAGGCAGAAAACAAAGCGGAGGATGAATCATGCGGAACCCGGGAGCTTTTGGAGACGCTGACAAGCAACCTGGAAAGAAACGGAGGTAATGAATGTATAAAACTAATCCTATCCTATTTTTACGTGCAGTATAAACCGGATGTGATCTACGGCTCATCTACAACAAATTTATTTTTACTTTCGGACATATCGTATTTTGTGTGTCCTTCGTTTATGACATCACAAAACCTGCCACTGTTGGACTTTTAAAGTAACTACTATGAATTATTCGTGAAACTGATAAAGGTTGAAACAATTTGCTACTTTATAAAGGGCCAATCAACAATTTCCCAGGAGACAGAGAGCGCGAGAGAGAGAGAGAGAGAGAGAGAGAGAGAGAGAGATTATTCTACCATTTAATGATCATCTTTTATGCTGTGTAGATTTGAGATTTAATGGAGGTGTATCGCCTCTCGATTCAGGTCGGTTGGATGAGCAGTACGTTCTCCAAATCGTGAAGGACAAGCTGAAGACGAAAGCGTGCAGAAATCAAGGCTTCGTCCTGGACGGCTTTCCGAAGTCATATGATCAAGCCAAGGAGCTATTTTGTGGTATTACGAATAATTACGTCATTTTAATCTGAACAATCCGTCCCGTTCGGTTTTAACGTCGTTTGTTGTACTGCGCAGCCGAGGATGATCAAGCTAGAGATGTGCGGTCAACCGTCCCTCCATACGACAAGGAAATCATCCCAGGTGCGTACGGGAACGTAAATGCTGAGGGCTATTCAGTGCCGGTCGTGCTAACACTCTTAACTGAAGCCTTTTTTCTTTGTGTGTGTGTGTAGAGTTTGTGTTCTCTCTGGACGCCACCGATGAGTTCCTGGAGGAACGTGTGTTGAATCTGCCTGAGAGCGTGGCGCAGGGGACGTCACACGCCGTGGAGAAGTACTTTCCGCGTCTGGCCGCGTTCAGGAAAAACAATTCGGGGGATGAAACCGTGCTAAAATACTTTGATGAGCTGGAGATTCACCCCGAGCGTATAGGTAGGCCTCAGAGGAAGTGTCATTTTGGAGGACATACTGTAGTCATAAACATGGTTTTGTCTCATCCTGGTTTCCAGAACCATCATCGAAACACCAGCTGAGGGAAGATGTTTGGGAAGACCACAAGGTAAAGCTCTCCTTTCTCGTCCATTCTAGAGATAAACAACGATGACCTGGAGAATGTCTTGGTGATGGAGAAGGTGATGGAGAGCGTGGGGAAGGCCAGGAATTACGGCCCCACCACCAAGGATTTGGAGGAAGAGTTGAGGCAGGTAGAGATCAGATTGAGGGAGAAGGAGGAGGCACGCCAGGCTGAAGCCAAGCGCAGAAAGGAAGAAGAGGAGCAGCGGGCACAGCAGCAGGAGGAATGGGTACGAACACACACTACACTGGGGCCTGGATTCATTCGCTAGGGATAGAATGGACAGGAATCTCAGCAAGCAGTGATAGGTCTTGATACTTAGACGTTTAGAAAGACTGTTACTGCGACAAAGATCATCCATCCATCCATTTTCAGTACCACTTATCCTACAAAGGGTCACGGGACACATTCACACGTTACGGATAATTCGGGAATGCCAATCAACGCGTACGACGCGTGTCCCGGAGGAAACCCCCAAAGCCCCGGGAGAACATGCGAACTCCGGGCACACGGGGCGGAGTCGGGATTCAAACCCCCAACCCTGGAGGTGCGAGGCAACAGAATGACAAATCATAGTTGTAATCCGTTTATGTTGCGGCGTGAAACGTTCATGAGACGTTCCGGGTTTCGCTGTTATTTACATGCCTGTGCATGCTCGTCTGCGTCAGATCCGCTGTCTGGAGGACGAGAGGCGACAGGAAGAGGCGCTGTTGATGGCAGAATCCGCTCCTCTCAGGCACTATTTGATGACCAGCGTGTTGCCCACTGTGATTCGAGGCTGCCTCGAGATCTGCGAGCTCCGACCAGACGATCCGATCGACTTCCTGGTAGGTTTTCTCATCCTTTACCTGTGACGTTCTTTCAGTACAGCGTCCATTCATGTACATATACCGTTTATACGTATCGTATTTTTTACCGTTACGTTTCAGGCTGAATATCTGCTGAGAAACAAACCAGAAGTGCGATCAAACACACCAGCATAAAAGATGGACCTCAATACGAAGTGAAAACGTGTCGATTACGTTAACGGATATTTTCAAACGCAAACCTTCGAGCTCGCTAACCGGGCGCGCGGACTTTTTAGTCCGTTCCTTCGCCGTCGTTCGATTCTTGGCTTCTCTTTCGGTCCGTTCAGTCGGGCCGTTAGCGCAAGAAACTTTCCAAATGAAAGTCTCATTTCATACCGTGCCACCGTCCTCCATAGTTTACGGTCACTAAAACAAACGGAGTGTTTTTGTTTTTTCTTTTACGTTCACACTATCCGTCGTTACCCAGATGATGACGGGTTCCCTTCTGAGTTCCTCCGGTTCCTCTCGAGGTTTCTTCCTCATATCGCCTCAGGGAGTCCTTAGGGATAAATCCACACGTTTCAAATCTCTACCCTGTGTTTATATCTTTCTGTAAAGCTGCTTTGAGACAACGTTCACTGTTAAAAAGCGCTACACAAATAAAACGGAATTGAATTGAACCGTATGGTTCAAAAACACAGCCCGTACATTTAAAGCCATTTACTTCCTGGTGTAAATAGCAGCAGATTCTATTTAATATATAAAATGTTAGTATGTTTAGAAATGAATTTAATATGATAAAACAATTTACGGAGATAAGATATTAAGAGAAATTTATTAATAGACCATCCAATTAAAAGCCCAAGTCCATCTCCTGCTCACTAGCTGCTGGATCATTCGCTGGATCTGACAAGACGTAGGCTGGATATTAAAATGAAGACAGAGTCATTCACACACTTGATCGTATTTCATTAAAAGTGCTTCCGTGCTTAGTTTGCAATCCGTTTATTCGTAGAACATCTCCACAACGTCTGGGCATAGAATCGACGCGTTTCTGTAAAAGCTGTGCTGAAAGTCTCCTCCAGGTTTCAAAGCGTTAGTGCGTCCCAGATGGTCTACTATTTCTGCTGGATTTTTTTGGTAGTGTCGGTCCGTGCATACTTTTTCCAGCTAAATGGGCGGTCTAGACTTTCAGCATGTGAAATTTCCAGGCCCAGAAGGTTGTTTGCTCAGATCTCGGTGTGCTTCATAAAGACTCTTAAGCTGTTTAAATGGGTTTCTGGAACACGTGTCAACTAAAACCATCCGCCAAATGAATGTATGGATAGAATTTTATTAATGAATGAACACGTTCACAGGGTTGTTGTCAAATTGCGGTAGAAAAAAAAAAAAGACAATATATTACTATCACACACAAAAAAAAGTCACAATACAGGTTTTCTCACATCATCTGTATGCGTATGTAAACGTATTCACTGTTTACTTCCCGTTCCATGTTATTAGTGCTTTAATATATTATTTTTGTAAAGACGATGCATCTGTTCAAACGTACAACTAAATATCACAATACGTAATGCGGACAGTGGACACGACGAAGTATGGTGATACGAAAAAACAAACAAAAACCACAATAGTTTAAAGTGTATGCGATAGAAAAATCATCCAGAAATGATCTTTATTCATCAACAGTGCCTGACTCCAGAATGACGGCTTTCATTTCCACATTTATTGTCTCGGATCGGTTTCAAAATTTTTGACTTTTAAATCCCTGAGAGAAATTTTTTTATTCATTTATTTATTTATTTATTTATTCATAAATCCTATCTGGGAGTAGTCGTAATTCTCATTTTCCCTCCGAACTTCATTGCGAAATACATTCCATCGATAAGCCATAGTGCAAATTGTGCTAAGTGATCAATTTAACGCTCGGTCATTAAAGTGCTCGGGTTGTTCAGGGGTAGCCGTATCGCCAAGTCTCGGACAGATGTGCACGTTTCGAAGGATATCTCGCTAGCACGGAGACTTTCAACTGTAAAGTTTCTCATGATTTTCAACCACACTTCCTGAGTCTAGTTTAAACGAACAGTTGGGCCAAAATTGACTTTTTTTTTCCTCGTTTTCGTTACTCCGATTGTAACCGAACGTCCAAGACATGTTTGTTGGTTGAAGTTTTCTTCCGTAGCTGATCTAGCTAAACAAGTGAGCATCACACCTAAACACACCGAAAACGACATGATTAGCATCAAGTGACACCGAACTATGTGCTGAGAAAGCATGTGATTCAGCTTTGAAATGTCTGTTAGTACTGTTTTTACTTCTGTGACGACCTTTTTTTTTTTTTTTTTTATTTCTTCCATTTTTATAGAGAATAACGTGTCCGAAAGCACATAAACAAGTCTGGTTCAAATACTTGACGTGCTAAACTGGTAGCTACAATCTTCTCCTAATTCCTGTAGAAAACTAAAGAAGCAAAACTTGGAGCGTCGAACATGTCTTGGTGGATAGATAGCAGGCTGTTCATCCGCGCGAAGGAATCGGGAACAGGCCGAGATCACCTTATTGCTTGAGCTGTGATAACAGTTTCCGGAAGTTCTTCAGCTCTCGAATACTTGTTGAGATTCTGCGAGGAAATGTCATTTTAAAAAAATATATGTAATAATAATAATTTTTTTTTAAAAAATCAACATATAGCTTATTAGTAACGGTTTACATGAAGGTTCTCTTTACTGATTTGACACATTAGTTAACATGAACAAACCATAAGTAACGTTGTCCAAGTAACTAACACTTTTCTAAATAATTTTCTAAATAATAATAATTTCTTTTTAAAAACAACAACTAAGCCTAATAATTAAGACCAGCATTAAAGGTTGATGTTCATCACTGTTTACGTTCGGTTACCTTGTATTGTCGATGCTACACAACATTTAAGTATTTATGGTTACATTTAAAGTATGTGTTTGTTCATTAATAAATTTAAATCTGTAATCATTGGCAAGCTGATGTAGTATGAAAGGAATAAAACACCACGGGACGTGCTGTTACAGAAAAATAATCAACTTCCGAATGGTAACTGTAACTCCGCTTTGTGTCACGGATTATTTTCCCTATAACAGCATGTTCCTTTGTGCTTTATTGCTTATTTAAGGTTAAATAATATTAGTTAATAGAACCTCAATGTAAGGTGCTTCCAAATGATCAAAAATGTAAAAGTGCGAAAGCGTCTGTACCTCCCGAAAGCGTTGAAGAGGGAAACGATCTCCTGCCGGCTGAGCTGGAAGGACGGTTTGGCGCTGCTGGACTGAGGAAGTGTTTCAATTTGCTTCTCTGAGAACAGGATCTTCAGAGCCGTGCCTAAACCCTGGGTCTAAATGAGAAATACGTGACTAACCGTCAGACATCAAGCACGTGACGTGCGTCGATATGCCGTTCGAATCAGTCGAGGGAACGAGGGACATTTCTGGTACTCGTACCTGCAGTTTGCCCCACAGCCTACACTTGAAGCATCCTACACAGTCCATGATCCTGGAGATGTTCTTAAAAGTCCGCCTGAAGTCATCCTGATGAACAGATGAGTAACGGATCAGGGGATCGCAGTGCACTTAATTTTACTTGAACGAATTGTAGGTGCCGTATACTGACTTTTAATTTTGCTGCTTCGGTCTTATCGCCTGCAAACAGTGTGGTTTCATCGAAATGCAACGGGAAAGACCTGGAAATGACACATTTGTTGCTTTTAAAACGTGCATGTTTAGTAATCACGTGAATAAACTTACATCGTGATATTAAAATGAACTGCTCTTGTGTTGGTTTTCCATGCCGAGGGTCCTTCCTATAACTCTCTCTTTCAAACCTTCTTCCATTTTCCCCTAAATGGTGAACAACAAAGGAACTTTTGAAGGAGTTGGAGGCATCATCCGCCATTAACAGAGACCTACATCACCATGGGCTGAAAGGCTGTCATGCAAGGAACACGCCACTACTCTAATAATTAAAAATGCTAGACTGAAGTACGCAGGTGATCGGCAGAACCCCAAATGTTGTATTCCTTACTACACTACTAAGCGGTTAAGAATAATCTCCTCGACAAATTTGCCTTAAATAATATCACAATTGACTATTAAATGGTATTTAAATATGTGACCCTCTTTGAAAATGAGAACATTAAAAAAATTGTGATACCATGAATTTAATTTTGGAAAAATCTACCCATCCTCTTACTTGGCCACGTGGAGGAGCCCTACGAGCAGCTCTTTAATCTGCTTGTCTTGTTCTGCCTCTCCTGTGTAAAGATGGACGGATGGACGCTCGAAGAAAGGCAGGACTTTAACCAGGGCACGGAGCTCGATCAGATAAAGGAAATAGAGGTTCCTCAGACGCTTGGGTCCTTCTCCTTTCGTCAGTTCTTCATCAAACCTCAGCTGGAACTCGGTGACGTTGGGACCCCACTTCCTCTCAAACCAGTTATCTGATCAATAACAAACAGGACGCAACGTTTAACGGTACTACATAAGAGACTGCAACGGACACCGACATCGCCGCTCTATATGTAAATTATATGTAAATGGATTTGGATAGAATGTTAACGTGACTCACCATCCAGCAGATACCTGGCACTCAGGTGCACATTTATACTCGCGTGCAGTCCTGAGACGAGCCTGAAGAAAGCTCTTTTCTCCACACACAGACCTACGTACAGGGGGAAAGCATGTTAAAGAACAAGACACGTGCGCTTGCGCACACACACGAATGGCAAGTGCTGCTTACCTTCCAGCCATTTGTAGAATCCCCTTCCTAAAATACAAAAAGAGCTTTACAGCCGGATTCTCAATTACACCAACATTTACTATATGTAATATAAATTAATACAACCTTTACTTTCAACTTTTGGAACGTTTGGACAGTTAAGACAACCTTTAGAATTTTACTATGTTTAAGACAAGCTTTATAAATGTATGTTAAAAAATGTTAATGAAGTCTTTTGAACATCAGGACAGTTCAGACAACATGAAGTTTACAACAATTAAGCTTTAGAAGTTCGGAACAGTTAAGACAATCTATAGAACTTTATGTAAAAATAATTGATGTCAACATTTAGAATTATAATTACTTTAAGTGACTGTAGGCATCCTCTAGAGGTTTCTAGTGGCATGTAAAAAAAAAAAAATGTTTATAGAACTTTTTGGAACACTTGTCAAACTTGACAAAACTAAGACAATCATTACAAATTTATGTTAAAAATATTTTGTCAGCTTTTAGAACTTTACAGTTAAAACTTTCCAACAAGCTTTAGAACTTTATGTTAAAAAATATTAAGTCAGCCTTTAGAACTTTAAGACAACTTTAAGGTTACCTGTAAACTTTACAACAATTGAAACGAGCTTTAGAGGTTTATGTTAAAAAAAATATATAAAGTCAGCCTTTAGAATTTTGGAACAATGATGTCAACTCATAGAAGTGTATATATATATATATATATATATATATATATATTAAAAAAAATTGTCTGCCTTTATTTTTTATGACAACTACTATAATTCTCCAGAGGTTTATAACAAATATGTCAACTTTAAGAACTTTGGAAGAGTTATATCAGCCTTTAGAAATGTACAGTTAAACTTTCCAACAATTAAGACAAGCTTTAGAACTTTATGTTAAAAGAAGATTAAGTCAGCCTTTAGAACTTTAAGACAGTTAAAATTATCTTTAAACGTTACAACAACTGAAACAAGCTTTAGACGTTTATGTTAAAAACGTGAGCCTTTAGAATTTAGAAGTTTAGAAATGCCAACCTATAGAAATGTATATCAAATATATGAAGACAAGCTCTAGAACTTTACATTTAAAAAATGAGTCTGCCTTTAGAATATTAGGACGGTCAAGACGGTCATTAGAAAATTATGTTAAAAAATACTGTCAGGCTTTACAACTTTACAGTTAAAATTTACAACAATTAAAGACAAAATTTAGAACTTAACATTTAAGAAAAAAAAAAACTGAGTCAGCCTTTAGAATATTAGGACGGTTAAAACTTTAGAACTTTACAAAAATGAATACAAGCTTTAGAAGTTCATGTTAAAACATTAAAACGAATAACCCAACCTATAGAAATGTATGTAAAATCATTTATGTAAAATTTTTAAGTCAACCTCTGGAGGTGTATGACAAATAAGTCAACTTTTAGAACTTTAGAGCAATTGTGCCAACCTAGAACTTTATAAACACGGTCAATCAAAAGAACCTTTAAGACAATTAAGTCGACGTTCAAATGAATGCAAATTCACAGAACTGTCTTCCTTACCTTCACTATCTCCTGCAACACAAACAAGAAAGCTGAATTTACAAAAGATTCGCATTTGCGCCCCTCCAAAAATCACTAAACATACAGTCTAATATTTAAGATTTTTATTTTTAGATTTTTAAAGTCTTACCACTGCTCGACACCAGAGGGTTCAGCGGTCGTTTAACTGTGTATGGTCTGAAAAAGTAATACAAAAATAACTCATTATTTGCTTATAAACTTTTTTTTTCTTTTCTTTTTAAGCAAAGTGTAGCGCTTAGGAAATATGCTAACGTGCCAATTTATCAAGTAAACCTACAATACGTCGTATTGTAAGTGTATCATTTTCCGTTGCTTTCATACATTATTGCAACGCAAACAACAGGACAACCGCAGGAGATATAACGTGTTGAATAATTCTCAGCACCGACGTGACACTCTCATGATGGTGTGTGGTGCTGCTATGAGTCTAACACATGCACCAGTGGTGGGTGCTGAAATTTAACGTACGTTAAAGTGTCAGAATCTGACCAAAAAGGAGCAGTCCAAGGTCAGACACTAATGAGAGGTCAATTAACATACAGTGTGAATGGAAAAAGATGAACTGCAGTCTCCAGTACACTCACGATGTGGTCTAATAAACTGGCCAGGAAGTGTACACGGTGTTTATAACCACCAGTAAAACTGATGCACTTAATTCAATCATGTAAGGTAAGT
This sequence comes from Ictalurus furcatus, assembly GCF_023375685.1. Taxonomy (NCBI): domain Eukaryota; kingdom Metazoa; phylum Chordata; class Actinopteri; order Siluriformes; family Ictaluridae; genus Ictalurus; species Ictalurus furcatus. The sequence goes on along the minus strand of NC_071263.1, from coordinate 1,612,074 downwards.
AAAGTATGAAACATGAGAATGCATGCTGTTACAGGAAAATAATAATAATAATAAGCAGAAGAAGAAGAGTTACTGTTACTACATGAATGTGGTACTGAAAATGTTTTATTCCTCTTATAATCCCAAAATTTGCCGTTATATCGTATCATGGAATACCTGCGGAGCAAGTTCACACTGAACACCCACTCGTCCCAAAATAACTTTGATTCAATGTAGAACTGTGTGTAAAAGTATTTTCCTGCGCTTTGTACTCACTTGCCCTGACACTGATTCTAATCTAAACCGCTGAAACAAACAGCTTTCCTGTGCGAGATAAACAACGTGTTCGCTCATCTTTACACCACATACTGTGACCTTACTTGAAACAGTTCTCTTCATATATACTGTTCCAGATCTGCCAGGCCTCGGGACCCTTATATCCAGTGTATCGCTCGGGGTTCAGGAGGAGATCGACATACTGCGAATCCGGAGAATCTTCATCTGAGGGAAATAACCGTGTTAATAAAGACGCTCTGGGAAGACAGATAAAACGAGGCGTCCGAGTCTGTCTTCGCACATATACGGGAGCAAAAAAAAAAAAAAATCGGAATGTTAAAAACCATTCAATTCTTCATTAATGAAAAGTACTGTAAATGATCATAATTCATCATTAACACTCGTCTGTGTTTATTTGTTTTGCGCGAACTTCCGTGAAATCCAAAAGTTGTTTATTTCAGATTAGATCTGCAAACGAAATCTGACTCGTTGAATCTTTTGTGCAAACCGAATGACTGGATCTGGATTTCTCGATATCGGATTTCAAGGAGGTTTTAAGTTATGTCGCAGTGAGAAAAAGATAAACAAATAACATATCCAGGAGCGCAACAGTTCAAATAAAATACAACAGGATTTTTGGATACACGGTCATTTCTTAACTGGAATTCTAACACTCGTTCTTAAAAAAAAAAAAAAAAAAAAACAAAAAAAGGATTCAAGAGTCAAATATAAACAGATCTCGGACAGGCAGTGGATAATAATAGCTCGGTTTCTATGCAAATGTCTTTGCTCTGCTAAATTACCATCGTGCATGCAAAAACGGTCGGCCTCGTCGTCGTGCCGGTTCCACTCGAGCAGAGCTTGCCGGGTTTCATCACTGTACGACACAAACTCGGAGTCAGAATTTACACAACACACACACACACACACACACACACACACACAAAAAAAAGCCTAGTCTCCATGAGAAACATGACAGCGGCAGGGCTGTTGCATTATTTGATTTATTTAAGTTTGTCAGATGACCGTCAACGAGGAATAAATTTACAGAATTGTAGATTTCAGGGGAATAACTTCCTCAGAACGCTGCTAATTAGAAAAGGCAGAGAGAAAAACACAACAGAATTTTACAAGAGAAACCCTAGCGTTTGGCGGGGGAACAAGACTGCAGTTATTTTCCAGATGTGCGCAGTCAATAAAACACTGAAGAGAAATATTCTAAGCAGCTGTTGCGACCAAACAGACCACAGTCCTGCCCATTTGTTCTGCATTATTTGCAATCCTCGGGTCAAAGTTCACCAAAAGTGCATTCATCGGGTCCAGCGTCCTTTCCCCTTCAGTGAATTGGCTTTTCAGACAGACAGCGACTTTTGTTGGCTTTTTTAAATTTATTTATTTATTTTGTGTGATGAATTTATCATTGTATTTGCAATTAGCAACTTAGTTAAGACACCAGCCGTTTTACTGAAGCTTTGTAATATGACCCGGTGTTATGACTTGAAATGTACTCACCCACCGTCAACACCCAGTATGCACACTAACTGAGTGAACGATGGGAAAGTAGATTTTGACCCACAGGCGACTCCGAGTCATGGATACACTTGCGCTACTTCTACGCAAACATTATCTGTAGAGATTAAACAGCCCGTGTGTACGTTTCAAGTTCTGTGTTATGTACAGTATAATTCCCCATTGTTTACCTTAGAGAGCTATTGACAGCGCCAAGCTTTTCTGCCATTTCACACTCCTTTGTGTGCTGGTTGGCCTCTAATGAATACTGTTCACACACACACACAGCCATTAAATACAGTCTCCACAGTACTGATTGTAAAAGTGAGGTAGTTCATTAGCTAGCATGGCCCGTACCTTGTAGCTGCTGGATTTCAGCCCCTCAGGCACTTCATTCTGTGCATAATGAATATAATACGTTATACCAACAAAGAAGTACAATCTTTTATTCTTTATATTTATCTACTAATATATATTATAAAATATTACAGTGTGATTAAGACAACATACATTAGTGATGCATTACAAGTAGGCAATAATCCAGTGTTATATTATTTAAAGCTTATGTGATGCAAGGCATTATTGTACAACCTGTTCAATTCACTAGCACTGACAGGTACAGAGGCCACGCCTCCTTCACTAGAACTGACAGGTACAGAGGCCACGCCTCCTTCACTAGCACTGACAGGTATTGAGGCCACGCCTCCTTCACTAGAACTGACAGGTACAGAGGCCACGCCTCCTTCACTAGAACTGACAGAACTTTGATACAGTGTATACTTTTAAAAGGACGAGTGAAAATACTCACAGGTGTGCATGGTTTAACGGCACAGTCTCGGAGACCACAGTGGCCGCTGTCTGTCCAGAACGGACACGGGTTATTTAGGTTCACCTGAGTAGTAGAAGGTTAGTTGTACAGGAATAAACACTACAGCAGATCATCCATGACAACAAAAGGGTTAAAGTTCAGAATGTCCAGTAAGGCATCCCACCTTATAGAACCTGAAATAATCCGACGAAAGGAGTTTCTGAAGTTGGGGGAAGAGCTTCTCGTTGTTGAACTCATCGATTGTTTCCACATCGCAGGCGCAGTCGTCCAGACTACCGGTGACCTAAGATGGACAATAAGCAGGCACGCGAATAAACATCTACATTCGATTTAGTTCCAAACCAATTCCACTACACGGTTAAGCAGTACCAAGCGTTACTAAAATGTTATTGTTTACACTTTGTCGATTAAAATTTTACTATAACTACAACTACTCCTACTACTACTATTACTAAAACTACTACTACTCATACTACAACTACTACTACTAATACAACTACTACTACTCATACTACAACTACTACTACTACTACTACTCATACTACAACTACTACTACTCATACTACAACTCCTACTACTACTACTCAGACTACAACTACTACTACTAATACAACTACTACTACTACTACTCATACTACAACTCCTACTACTAATACAACTACTACTACTACTACTACTACTCAGACTACAAATACTCCTACTACAACTCCTACTACAGCAACTACTACTACTCATACTACAACTACTACTACTAATACAACTACTACTACAGCAACTACTACTACTCATACTACAACTACTACTACTAATACTACAACTCCTACTACTACTACTCAGACTACAACTACTCCTACTACAACTCCTACTACAGCAACTACTACTACTCATACTACAACTACTACTACTACTACTCATACTACAACTCCTCCTACTACTACTCATACTACAACTACTACTACTAATACAACTACTACTACTACTACTACTACTCATACTACAACTCCTACTACTAATACAACTACTACTACTACTCATACTACAACTCCTACTACTACTACTCAGACTACAACTACTCCTCCTACTACAACTCCTACTACAGCAACTACTACTACTCATACTACAACTCCTCCTACTACTACAACTACTACTACTAATACAACTACTACTACTACTACTACTACTCATACTACAACTCCTACTACTCATACTACAACTCCTACTACTACTACTCATACTACAACTCCTACTACTCATACTACAACTCCTACTACTCCTACTCATACTACAACTACTACTCAGACTACAACTACTCCTCCTACTACAACTCCTACTACAGCAACTACTACTACTATTACTAAAACTACTACTACTACAACTACTATTACAATTATTAGTAAAACTACTACTACTATTATTACTAAAACTACTACAACTATTACTACTACTATTATTACTACTACTACTACTACTACTACTACTACTATTATTATTACTAAAACTACTACTACTACTACTACTATTACTAAAAACTACCACTATTATTAGTAAAACTACTACTCCTACTACTCGTACTACAACTACTACTACAACGACTACAATTATTAGTAAAAACTACTCCTACTATTATTACTAAAACTACTACTAGTACTACTACTATTATTAGTAAAACTACTACTACTGTTACTACTCATACTACAACTACTATTACTACTACAACTACTCCTCCTATTATTAGTAAAACTACTACTACTACTATTACTAAAACTACGACTAGTACTACTACTATTATTAGTAAAACTACTACTACAACTATTACTACTACTATTATTATTACTAAAACTACGACTAGTACTACTACTATTACTATTTACACAATCTCACTGAACCTGGAACTAACATAAATAGGAATTAAGACAGAAATATGTGCCACCTAGTTGAATTGTGTGAGTGTAGGTGGAAGGTGTTACTCACCTTGCAGAAACACCTGTGTGCAGCAGAGCTTCCCAAACTGCCTGAGACAGGAAACACAAGCACACTGCAGTGTATATAAAATAATAACAGTCTCATCTTCCTGCAGTGATCTGCAAACTAAATACTGAGGTCTGAACTCAAGCAGTCTCTTATAAGATGGAGTTTAAAATGTGTTATCTCTGAGTGTGAGTGTGTGTGTGTGTGTGCGATGTGTCATTACACGTTTGATTTCAAGCTTCTGTAACTTCCTGTTTCCTACGTGAACGACGTGAAGGACGTGTCTCGTGATCCTAAACCGAAACTGCTCCCTATTGGACACTTAGTGCACTACACTGTGTGTTCAGAAGCCTATGTAGTGCACTTATGTAGGGAGAAGTGAGGTTTTTTAGGACTTTGCCCTAGATAACGGGATGAATTCAAATACATTTCCATCCACTAATACTGGCACCATTATATGGTAAATATGAGCAAAGAAGCCTGTGCAGAATTGTCTTTACTGAGATTTTATTTCTAATTATTGACTCCTTCTCAGCAATAGTTAAGTGCAGATTACATGTGTGTGGCGTTAACGCAACTTAATGTGTCATGCGTTCATTTCGCCACAAGATGTCGCCAAAGACGAAAGTTTATTTGAGTTGCAGCTATTCTTATAGTATACAAGTATTGCTTGTATTGGAACTTTTTCATATATTTACATTTTCTTAATGCAGTTGAGGCTTCGTATGATTTAAAATCTAATATAAACTGACACTTTTAATCAAACAAAAAAAAATCATCAAATATTTTAATGCTGTAATTAAAAGATTTATTTCACTGTTAAGTTTGCTGGAATATGATTTCTTTACTGTTTTATCAAGAAAAAAATATATTTTATGCAGCTTTTCAGTGTAGAATCTATCATAAAACTAACAATATTAATTTTAGTAAATTCCTCAGTTAATATGCTTCAAATTAGGGATAGAAATGAATTTTAAAAACATAGAATTTTGGTTATGGCTACAAAGTGGAAAGAAATTATTTTGAGGAATGTCTTTATTGTTAATGAATATGTTTCTGCTCTGGTTTCCAATATGTGGTTCTTCAATCATACAGGATGTCTTTGTATGCTGTAGCATTACAGTTTCCCTTCACTGGAACTAAGAGGCCCAGACCTGTACCAACATAACAATACATTGTGCTCAAGGCGAGGTCCATGAAGACATGGTTTTCCAAAAGTTGGTGTGGAAGAACTCGAGTGTCCTGCACAGAGACCTGACCTCAACCCCATTTTAGGATGAACTGGAACGCCGACTGCACCCCAGACCCTGTGCTTGACTGAACAGATCCCCACAGCCATGCTTCAAAATCTAGACCTAAGCCTTCCCAGAAGAGTAGGGGTTTATTTTTTATAACAGCAAAAGCGTGGGCAACTCCATATCAATGTAATGCCGTTGAAATAGGATGTCCACATACTTTTGGCTATATTATGTGTGTGTGTGTGTGTGTGTGTGTGTGTGTGTGTGTGTGTGTATATATATATATATATATATATAAGGAAACAAGTTTTATTTTAGGTATATATGATATGATGTGATTGTGCCTAGTGCGTGCTGCTTAAAGCCTTCATCAAAGTTGCTAGGTTTAAGAATGCAAATGAAATAAACATATTACAAATGGGTGTTAATATTTTTTTTGCATTAGTGCAGTTTAAGAATAGACATTTTCCAAAAAAAAAAAGAGAAAATCTTAAAAATGACTGAAATAACTCAAATCAATGTTTCTATCTGTAATGTCTTACTTGTAGTAAGTGCAGATTGCAATTAACGCTACCTTGGCTAATCTTATGTGAAAGCAATGTGTAAATTTAGCCACAAGATGGCGCCAAAGACCAAAATGTATCTTATTATTAAAGCCTATGTAATCGAAGTGTCGTTCCAGTTTACACCACTTAGCTAATGTTAGGTTGAAGTTCACTTCTTACTTTGCATAGTTCAAAATATGTTCCATGCCCACTTGACAGTAAAGTGAGGAACTGGATTTGGTGAGTGATTGCGTTTGAGAAAAATACAGTCATTCGATTTTTGGCTGAGCTACTGTATATTTACAGTATATTTTTATTGTATGTATATGGAGCAGAGTAAAGTGGAACATGAGCAGCACTGGAGACTTGGATCACCAACGAGGATCCTATACTGCTCGGTAGCCTTGTGTGTTTCGGTGACAAGGAAAATATGGGCATTGCTGTACAACAAATCTAAACCCAAGCAAATTTCAAACCCAGCTTAGGTTCAAACTGATCTAAAACTCCTAATAATATCACCAATCAGCTTTTTCCTGAAGGCGAATTAGCTTTGGGTCAGAAATATGTAGGAATGGATGAGAATTGTGTATATAGATGCAGATGAACAAGGGATTTCGTGCCTTATAGAACAACACATGGTTTCTCAGTAGTCCTGTTTCATCACACGCAAAATTAACTTAAATCAACTTACTTTTTTTTTAAATACATTATTCCACCATTATTTTATGTCACCAGTTATGATTAGAACACATAATGTACTTGTGGGTCACGTTATGAAAATAGCATTTAGAGACGTCAATGTGACCCAGTTCAGTATATTGAGTGTGGTATTGGGACTGGGTCAGTATCGGATTGGATTTGGCACATTTTCTGATCCAGTTCACTGGTTTTATTCAGTGAAAGTACGTAATGTTTACTAACAAGACACAGATATTACATACAGATGTTATATGAATATACAAGCAAAAATAGTTTTCGCATAACTTGGATCTATAACGGTGAGCATGTTAGGTATCGGATCAAGTGTCAGCTTTCAATCAAAACCCAGAGCTCTGATATCATATCGGCATTGCATCAAAAATAAAATAAAGTGTAGAATCAGTCTTAATTAAGCAACATATCATTGTTATGCTGGGGAATTTTTAATTAGGGTACTTTCTTGTGGTCTTATGAAAGTGGGACAGTGGTAGATCAGCAGTGGTAGATGTTCCTCTGCTCGTGAGTGGAAAAACAAAAAACAAAAACAAAACAGGGCTTCCGTAGAGCTACTGCTGGAATCTAGAGCAACACCGATAACCTTCGACTGGTGATCTCTTTATTTGTACAGGATCCGGGATCATTTAAGATCTCCATCATCTTAAAGAATCCAAATGGACTAACACAGAGTCCAAATCCAATCCAGGTGAGCAGTATAACTGAACATCTATCAATAAACAACTTGTTACAGAAGCCACGTGCCATGTTTTTGTGAGTAGAGTGGTATTTAACCTCTCGTGATCTCCTGTGCCTCATGATCTGCACTAACATAACTATTTAAACCCATGACGTACTTGGAAACTGGGACGAATTACGTGTTGTAGTAGTTTTTTTTACTAGACACACTTACGACTTTGCAGGTGAAGGCAGGATATGTACTGAACTTTTACGCCCTTGTGTATTTATACGGATGGGATGACAATAATACCTTGACACTACTACTTAATGGCGAGAAAGTGTGCTGTAATGAACTTCAGATTAAAACCAGGGGTCAAATCTTAGTGGACATAGATGCCTACTACTGGAAGGAATTTGTCACTACGGTATCCCTTATACAATGAAGAACTCGAGGGGGGTATCAAATGGATCCTAAATATAATGCTGTCCTTTTGTATGCCTTTCTGATGTAGAAGATTTCTTGGGTTGAAGATAGAAATGGTGGACAGTGTTGTATCTACATACAAGCAAACAGGGACATGGTGTAGCCCTCACTCTTAAACTTAAATCTGCCCCCCCTCAAGATTTCATCTGACACACTTCGACTGTTCTATCGTGATATAATCCCAAGCCTTTCTATGGCTAATTCCAGGTCAGTGGTCTCAGTGTGATCTGTTCCTGTAACTCCATTCTCTATTTTGGTGCTTGCGTGTGCTGCCAAGCCCCTGACGTAATGCTCCCTGTTAATGATTCGCATGTGGGAAGCAAAAGCAATGCTGAGTCTCTCCTCTGGACTGGAGGGAGGAAGAAGGGGAAAAAAAGAAAAGGGGAGAGAAGAAGAAGAAGAAGAAGAAGAAAAAAAAAGAAAAGAAACCCAAGCAATGCCGAGTCTTTGCTCTGGACTGGGGGCAGAAGAAAAGCAAAAGCAAGCCTGAGATTCTCCACTGGGACTCTTAAGGAGTTTGGGGGGGGGGGACGAGAGAGAAATGTTAGGACTCCTTTCTGGACTTTAGGGAGGAAAAGCAAGGGAAGGAACGCAAGAGAAGTAATGCAACGCTGGTCTTCTGGTCAGGAGTGTAAAGGAGAAAATAGAGCAATGCTGGGTCTGTTGTCTGGACTGAGAAAACTTGGTCAACATGGCCAAACCCTGGAGTGAGCCTGAGTGAGTTGGGGCTTTTTGCTCCACTCCTAATTCAAACACAGCACTTTGGATACATGCATACCGGACCTCAATGTGGGTAACATTATTATTATTATTAATATTATTATTGCTATATATTGGATTTGATTTATTATACTATACTACTATCTCTACTTCCCCTACCTCCAGTTCAATCTCTCTCTCTCTCTCTTTTATAAAATAACATATTATCCAAATGTCTCTCTCTCTCTCTCTCTCTCTCTCTGGCGTCCATAGGTAGTCAATTTTAAGTCAAAATAGCCTGTATATGGGGAAATTATAGACATATTTGTCCTGAGAGTCAGCAGCTTTACTGAGTCCTGGACGCCTTCTGTACAGGAAATAAACGGGTAAGAGCTTTCCTCACAAACATTTTCTCCAGCTGTAAATGCAGTAGCAGATGATATATAAATATTTGAAAAATAAATGCAGAATGATTGTTAGAAACGTACAACAATCTCCTGTCTTCTGGGAGCCGTTTTATTTCCCGAACGCGTTAAAGAAGGACTTGTTTGTATTAGTGTGTGTGTGTGTGTGTGCTAACCTAGTGTAACCCAGGGTAGGAGCTTTCCTACGGTTGTTCTGAGGTGATTTTTTTTCCCCGGCGAATTTTCTCGAAATAAGCAAACCCAAAGCGAAAAAAACATTCGTGTTTTAAATGATTCATGGTGTTATGTTTTTAATCTTGAATTTTCGCACTAGTTTTTCTGTAATGCTCACGAGCGGTTCCCAACCGAAGCCTGACTGACTGACTGACTGACTGAAGCCTGGGTTTATTTTTATCGATGCTAATAATTTTAGCTTCGGAAAGAGAGGACACGATAAATGGCGGTGTTGTGACAGGATTAGATGTAGATATCTGACTGGAAATGTCGAACCTGGTCCGGGTTAAACAAGATGACAGCCTCTGACACGCCGAGGAATCTGTGCCTGTGTGTGTAGTGTGTGTGTGTGTGTGTGTTCCGTGGGGATATCACGATTATCGTTTGTGCAATACTAACAGTCATGATATTCAACATAATATCATCTGCCTAAGATGATAAAGTTCCTTCCTGACTGTCTTCTAGAGTTCGCTATATTGTATATCGATAATCCATCCATCTTCTATACCGCTTTATCCTTTTCAGGGTCACAGGGAAACCTGGAGCCTATCCCAGGGAGCATCGGGTACAAGGCGGGGTACACCCTGGACAGGGTGCCAATCCATCATAGGGCACACAATCTCACACACTCACACACCCATTCATACACTACGGACACTTTAGACACACCAATCAGACTACCATGCATGTCTTTGGACTGGGGGAGGAAACCGGAGTACCCGGAGGAAACCCCCGCAGCACGGGGAGAACATGCAAACTCCACACACACAGGGCCACGGTGGGAATCGAACCCCGACCCTGGAGGTGTGAGGCGAACGTGCTGACCACTAAGCCACCGTGCGCCCCTATATTGGATAATATTAATGCTGGGTGTGCAATTATAGGAAAATAATAACAATAATAATAATAATAACAGCGAAGATGTGCGACGCTTAGTGTCAGGTCATTGACACCATAAAGTGTTCTATTACTTTTATACCGTAACATTTTTATTAAAAGAATGACAAATGATAGTTTAAAAAAAAAAACTGTTTATAGTTACGCTGTGAAGCACCCACAAAACAAGTTAGTTCATGTTATCACTTATAACATCTATAAACAGTCCTTACTACGTCGCTCAGCCCTCCCTCGCTTACGTTTCCTCCCTCTTAATGTTAATAAGACAAAAATGCAGCTCGTCATGTTCCGGAGAAGAAGACTTGGCAAAAGTTACAGGTTTACCTCAGACTCTTACAACAGTGACACTGGAGACTCCTTCCAAACACGCGAAGTAAACGTCTCCTCAGAAATGTCATCGTAATAATTAACGACGACACACTTTTTTTTTTTTTACTTTTAAAAGAAAATGAAAAATCCGTTCATGTGGATTAATATCTGTGTAAGTTGTTACTGTAGAAACAGCAACACATTAGAATGAACGCATTAATATTACGCTGTGTTATAAAGAGCTGGTGTTATAAAATAATAATAATAATAATAATAATAATAATAATTCAAACATTTTAAGCAATCATATTTGAGAGTTAAAGAATTAGAGTTAAAGAATTGGATTGAGATTTGAGGGAATATGTGCAATAATCAATCAGAAAAGTGTCTATCCGTCCATCCATCTATCCATCCATCTACGGGCTCTAACCATCTGTCACTTCTTCTTTGCAGATCGAAGGTGTTCCTGGTGAAAAATGCCAGCAGCAGTAAATCTACATTAACGCAGGACAGCCATCACGGAGTGTCGTCGTTGGGTTATCACTTATTGCCAAAACCTTGGAGGAGAACACCATCTGGTATCAGAACATAACCGAGAATGACGAGACAACACTCGAGTCCTCATTAACGTCGCTCGACAGCAAGACTTCACAACCGACAAATCGGAGCTTTTCCAGGATCCGTCTGTGAAGCGAGTCCCACCACATTGAATACATCCGTTCTTCTCATTAAACCCACGTCACAGTCTTCAAGTGCGGTCCACCAGACCATGATGTTTCGTGACCAGGTGGGCGTCTTGGCCAGCTGGTTTAAGGGCTGGAACGAGTGTGAGCAGACCGTAGCTCTGCTGTCACTGTTGAAGCGGGTGAGTCGGACCCAGGCTCGGTTCCTGCAGCTCTGTCTGGAGCATTCGTTAGCTGAGTGCACAGAGCTGCACGTTCTTGAAGTGGAAGCCAACAACCCAGGTCAGTACAGCATGCTTGTGTCGGTTGAATCTGCCTAGAATCTTCACTAGGAAAAGCAAGTGTATTGAGATCACTATGACGTTCTTCAGATCCTCCAGGCTGACAGCTGGTCGTTTATCAACAGCTCGATAGGGAAGATATCAGGGTTGAGCGGAGCATCATATCACATGGTCTCATCAACGGCGTAATAATAATGCAGTTGCGCATAAATACGGTAGACAGAAAAGTTCTAACCAAACCAAACAATAAATAAATAAGAATCCCTCAAAACTTAGTCTTTAGTGGTCTAGAGTGTTGCTTGAGAAGACACTGTGGCCATGGAAACAAAAACCTTGGTAACCAAATCATCTGATTAAAAACGTGTAGTGGTGTCTGGTCTACTGATGAGCAGATTAGAAATGTAATCAGCTAAAGAGATATCTTGGGGTTTATATTATCTCACCGGTGTTATATCTATACCGTATATACAAAACACACACACACACACACACACGTGTGAATATCAGATTGATTCCAGAGTGTTCGGTGAAAGAGCCATAACGTACTCCTCGTCTAACACCACATGTCTCAGCTGATGGACTACAGGATTTTGTAAATTCGATTTTGTTCCACGGAACCGCACCCCATTTTAACTCCATTATAAAGATGAACTCATCAGCAGGTGTATAGAGATTGGAAACGAGGATGTGCTCAGGCCACGATTTGTTGTGCCACGAAGATGTGCGATGAATTTGGCCGTTGATGGTTTGACTACACGGGTGTGTACGTGTACGATGCGGTTTTGCATACGTCCGGCCTCCCTACAACGATGTGGAGCTCTGGAGAGTTTGCAAATCACTGCATTTGCATGCTTGTATGTATTTCTAACCTCCTGAGTTCGTCACTCCTTACCGGATGTGTGTGTTTATATGTGACGGGCTTCACCCGGCCGGGTCTTGTTAGCCAGACTTACCTGTGTCAGCAAGTAGCTCCTGCCAGCTTCCTCTGACTCACTTGAGAAAGAAGTGTGACTCTGTTGTAACGGTACTTTTCTGCACCAGTGGCATGCAGTCCCTAGTTTCACTATGAGAGCTTTAGTGAATGTGTTTCGGTAGATCTGTCAGCACATTAAGAAAACTATTCGGATGTGCTGGATCAAGTGCTATTTTATAAGCTGCTGAATAATGAGGGTGGAAGCCATGTTGTTAAATTAAACCAAATTGTGCAGCGATTAATGTGATAACTACAACCAGGACACTCGTATATTCATTCACAATATACTAGACTCCTATTAAATAATCATCTCATTTATATATAATTCATGGACAGTATAATGTTACATTGCAATACATTCTTTCCTTCTTCAGTCCACATTTTCTATCCTTGTTTTTGGTTTTTTTTTTGGTCCCGCTTGTGTTTAAAGGTCTAGACGCTATTGAAATCTCGAACACGCCTACTCGCAACTTCGGAGGTGTGAACTACATGCAGCTCATTTAAATAATCGGATCGGCAAGCCCGCGGAAATCAATTTACGCAGGTGCTTAACCCGTTTTTTGAATACACGTAACGTTCCACGGATAAATATTGACATAACTTTTGGACTCAAGTCACACACTCTGAGTGGGGTCCTATATATCTAACTATCTAAGTATGTCAATATTAAAAAGAAATAGTAGTTACTATAAACTAAAAGGTGACACATAATTTATATAATTATTCTCGTGATACCTTAATATAAAGTAGCCTAAAAGAGCTTGTCGTAAGTTAATTTATTGACAGAATGCTGTACGCTGAAATGTCTAGCTGTATATGTTTACCGTAGTGTATCGTAAAGCTGAGCTTGAAAACTTTATAGCTACAGGTTTGTGATTTTGATCGATTGATTTTTCAGTAAAAGGTTGAAAATGAGTACGCTTAGGAATGTCTTACGGAATACAAATGTAAGCTAATCGGTTGTCTTGATGTTTCGCTTCTTACCGTAGAAATTTAGCTTGCTAACTTATAGCTAGATATACTTCATTACTAACTTTAGATCGCTTCAGGGAAGGCATCTAAATTCGTAGCAAATCTAAACTCTTAAGAGATGTGACAGCAAGGATGACAACGAATAGAGAGTACTTTTAGTTTTTAATCGAGGCTGCTTGTATTGTGACTAGCTAGGTGTTAGCATTTCTGACCAAACAAAACTAGCCGAATACTATCATGCTAGTTAACGTTTGCAGAGTTAGCAATAAAGCTGTTGTTAGTTAGCCTTAGCTAATGTTTTGTTAATGTTCTTTAGTGAAAGAAGCACTAAAGTACCATACGTAAATTGTATTTTACCGTTTAACAAGTTGCATGAGGGACAAACTCGGTACTTGTTACTGTAAAAAGTTATAACTATAATACTTCCAGAAAACGTACCGTTTAATTTACTGGATTAAATTAACGAATGTACACATGTATAAAATTTGCATTGAAAAGATTCGTTTTTCACATCATTTAAATATATTTTAAAAATACACCTTGCCATGTTAATAAGCATTTGGTCAACAGTCAATATTTTTTTGTTGTTTTTTTTTTTAAAAACCCAATAGTACTAAAACGTTTAAAAGGTCCTGAGAGTGGTGCTTACAGCTGGTTAGCGTTCAGCTGTGGAAAGGCACAACTATTTGGAAGGAACTGTACTAATGAAAGGAATCCACAATGACCTACTTATTCTCGTCTGTGAAGAAGCAGCCTTGTTCTCCAACCCAAAGTGATGCAATGTATTCGCTGTTCGTCTCAGCATCCCACAGCACGCCGATGGTGACTTTGAGATAAGTGTTTACGTGCTCGCTGAATAATGTGTCATTTCAGATCGATGCCGGAAGATTAAAGAGAAACCAAACTGGCACTGGGAACTCGTGTGTCTTACACTGAGGAGATTTTGTCTGCATATATAATTATTGAATAATGAAAAATATATAAAGTATTCTTCATAGGTTATGGGTTAAATTAAGTGTGTTTGTTGGACATACCGATAATTAGTAAGATATGTAGCATAAAATATATAGCGATATTTAGTGTTATGTATATATACCTGTCCCATTGCATAGGACATCGTTCCTCTAAGGTTCCTTCATTTTGGACCAATCCGAAGCACCATTGAAGGCAATGATTCTGCATCCTTGAATTCTCGGATCTGTTTCCTGTTTAAAATATAAAAAGGTAACTGTGACTTTATGTCTCAGAATTAGCTATGTTTGTCATCTCGCTCCAAAATACAATGGCTAACCCTATTTATTACACTTCTGTGTGTATGTGTGTGTGTGTACTTTTCAGAATTGTCCATTCCTGGTTTCTACTTCCATGATCTGGAATATAATGCTTGAGGCAGGGTGCAGATCAGAGGTTCAGGAAAGGATGTGACAAGGGAGGTGTGTGTGTGTGTGTGTGTGTGTGTGTGTGAGCGAGAGAGAGAGATACAGAGAAATTGTGGAGACAATGCCCACGCCTTGGTGTTGTTTAGACCCGATTTGATTTTCCACCATGGTGGCCTCCCTGGGAGATGGATGAGATGGATGCCATGCCACCCACCCACACACACACACACACACACACACACACACGCACACAGTGCCTTCCACTCTCAGCATCCACCATTCCCCTCTGTAGCAGTCAGACGGGACATGCTCGGTCTCAGCAGGGGAGAAGGTCATTACTGACACGCTGCTTTTCCGACTGTGCGTTTTGTCTGTACACAAAGTGACTCATGTCCATGTTTTCTGTCATTTCTTTTTGATAAATGTGAAGTCAGGGCTGGACATATCGAGTTGCCCCGCCCCCTTTTATAAACAGCCAATAGCGTTGAGCTTACCTCACAGCCCGGGCTAAGCCGTACTTGACAGTTAGTACCATGGGGTTTTATAATGTTAGGGGCGGGACTATTTTAGATTCCAGAGAGCATTCGATTGGACGGAAAATCTGATGAGAAGTGCGGAACGACGTCATCGGGACTGTCGATCCGTATCGGTGGTGGAGAGAGACTGTCGATTTTGAACGCGTATATCTTCTAAAAATGAAGTTTGTCAACGTTTTGGAGCGCACTAGCTTATAGATAACCTTACGGCTAACATATTCGTACTAAAAACCAAAAAACATCCATTTTGATTGCATGGAGACTTTAAACATTCAGAATTAGACATTAAAGTCCACTGCTGTAGCTTCGGATGTACATTTACATTCTTTAAATATTGTTTTTGTAGATTCAAGAACAAAATATACCTGTGCACTGCATATTTCCTGACACTTTAACCCAGTACAGAATATTATTTTTGAATATTCTGAACTACTACTACGGAAATGTTGTAAAACTTAATTGGAAAATTAACAAAAACTTAATTAACAAAAAGTTATATATGTAGTTATATAGTCAGTTGATATCACATGTTTCGTCCCATCCAATACTATCCATCAGACGGTGTTCGAAAAGGAAAAGATTGTATTTATTACCTCAACAGATTAAGGTCCCTACTCATTTGCCATGCTTCTTATAAGGAATCAAACACGACATGGTGTGCTGTTATAGTAAATAATCAACGACTGGCCGGTGTTATGCCGGCTGACATCGATTATTTTCCAATAACAGCATGTGGAGTGTTTTATTCTTCTTATACTGCGGCAATTTGCCAACAGTTGCAATTTTTGATTTCTTTATTTTAAAAAAAAAACTTATTACGAACGACACAGCATACTTTTATCCATTTTTAGTTACAGTTAATGTTGTGGAACATCCACGAGACAAGTCGTCTCCTCACCAGACTCACAGAACCAAGAAACCAGAACGTGTAAAGTCTTGAAGACTTCACTGTGGTGGAAAACGTTCTAACGGTTACAAAGCACTAGCACTGGAGACTCCTTCTATAAAAAAAATCTCTTTGTATATATATATATATATATATATATATATATGTATATGATTTTTTTTTACTAAAGTATTGAGAGCTGCTGGTATAGAGAATGAATCAACGCATTCTGACCAATCAAATTCGAGAATACAGCAGCGTTGTGGTTCATTTCAAATGATGCAGGTTTTCCGTTTTTCCCATGTGATGACCACTACAACAGAAGCAGTGTCTGAAGAGGTTAACAAACAGTGAGCTTTTCATACCAGTAGTCTAGATGTATTGGAAGCTAAATCCTCCATTCCTCCATCCCCTGGCTTTATAAAGTGTTTTTCCAGGCCAACACCCAAACACTTGCTCTGTCATGGCTGTCCACCCTTTCTGGTTGCTCCGAACAGAATTTTTGTGCTGTCTGGGAAGAAATCGAGCTTCTTCTTTAGGGGTGGTGAGCCGTTTCATCGCAGCCACACAGAAGCAAACTGTTTCTTTCTGGCGCACAATGCTTTGATTCAGACACTAATATAAACTCTGGGACAGAAGGGGACGGAGAGCCTGACTACAACGTTTTGATCCGAACACAACGTTTGCCATCCTCTCATAGGCGTATGACAAGAATCGGACAAAAATAATAAACAACGTATCGTAATATTGTTATCTGAGAACCTTCGACTATATCGCTGCTATTCCTACTTTATGTTCAGACGGAGCTATAGTCAAGACCGCCGTTGTCAAGTCCAAGTCCAGGACTAGCCAGGATCGAGTAAAGAGTCTAAAGGAGTTCGAAGAGGCGAGAAATCAAGATCAAGTCCAAATGAAAAGGGCGACCGAGTTAAAACCGTCAAGCTAAGCGTCCGAGTCCACCTTCGTCGAGTCCGAGTCGAGACCAAGTCCTTAACCAATCGAGTCCGCGTCCAAAAGGTTCCGAGTTGGACTTAAGTCCGAGTCTGGGATTGAGTACCCCAATTGAGTACATTCGAGGCTGAATTATTTGCTTTAATAGACCAAAAATCTCAGTTGAAGATTAGCAGCTAAATCTGATTAAGTAAATATAATGTCGTTTATTTGAAGCTTTTACATATTTATAGAAAGAAGCAAAACAATCTGCTAATAGAACCAAACAAATTTAAGCTTGAATGTCTAGAAATATGCGTAATGCTCTTAGATTTGTTATGTCATAATCTCATACTAGGAAAAACGCTTTATTTATTTACAAGGTATCTTCACTCGCTAATATAAGCGGCGAGTGCATCTTGTAAGCTACATGTAAATCCGTATAAAGTCAGCTCTAAAAAGTTATAGCATATGACCCGAAAGGTAGTTGTGTAATAAGTCAGAAAGTTGCGTGTTGTTGAAAAGCACTCAATAGAGTGTGTTATGTAATGACCTCAGTAGCTGATCTCGCGACTTTGAAATGGGAGCTGTGCATTTTTTATAACGTGCCTCGAGCCAGACTTCGAGGCTTTTCAGTGCCACACCTAGATTCCGACTGGAAACGTTGACACAGAATCATTCGGTTCGTACAATGAACGCCGTATCCAAATTTCATTTCTTGCTAAACTGTCGAAGGTACACCGTGCGGCCAAAAGTTTGCGGACACCCGACTTTTAGAACTTCCCAGATACTCCAGATTTCGTCCCTGTCGCTGTTCTGATAACCTTCACTCTTCTGCGAAGGCTTTCCACTTTTTTGGATTTCGGAGCGTGGCTGTAGGGATTTGTGATCGTTCCAGCTACAAGAGCATTAGCAAGGTCACGTGAGGAGGCCTGGGGTGCAGTCGGAGTTCCAGTTCATCCCAAAAGTGTTCAGTAGGGTTGAGGTCAGGGTTCTGTGCAGGACACTTGAGTTCTTCCGCTCGCTTTGTGCACAGGGGGATTGTCATGCTGGAACCGGGCCTAGTCCGAGTATAAGAAATATACACCAAATGGTATGTGTGAAGAAGCAAAGCTGTGGTCGATTTCTTTCTATCCCAGACTGTGGATACGTGCATGGAGATTCAGATGATCTCAGTTTGGATTGATATTCCTCATTAAGAGCAGTCGAACCACAACCTTCCTTCCACGTATAGCCGTACCTGTACGCGCACATGTAAACTAGTAGTCTGCATCACTGACAGGACATGTCGTTTTTTTGCATCCAGAAGTGCATCGTTAGCAAGAAGTCACTGGTAGCTGCGTCAGGCAAAGGTAGAGAAGCTCTACTGGGGCAAGAGGAATGTCACAGCAGCGTGAAACTGAGGCTAATGTAAAAGATGCACCGCATTAGGGTTAGGGTTAAGCTAAGGCTCGGCAGCTTCTTAGCTTTCTCTGCGTTCAACAGTCCAGCTAAAATCCCCTGCCTGGTTAATATTTTATTAGATAAAATTCCACGTCTTCGGGGTTCATGGAGATCTTCCTGTATACATGTACTTGGGTAGTTCTAGCTCAGCAGTTACGGTTTTCCCAGGGCCGCCAGACGTTTGCGCATTTAACCCTGAACTGCTCAGCTGTTAGCTTGGGCTGGATCGTTCCTCACTACTATTTTCCTATTCCCCGATAATAAATCCTAGGCTTTGGAAAATGGAATAAAGGTTCTTAATTAAAGAGCTACGACTGAACAGGCTAACATTTTTTTTTTTTTTTTTTAAATGTGTGCACTCTTCTAACCTTTGGAAAATATGCTGAAGTTGGATTACGTCAACAGCTGAATCAGATCTTATTATAAGATCAAACAAATCAGCAGTTCAAGAGTGAAAAGAATGGCTTGAAGGCACTTGGGTAACCTTGTTTTATATGGAATTAGTGTTCTTGTTGACGTTGAGTTGAGCGCATCGTTCGCTGGTTAAAAGGTGGAGTGTGGTTTTTTTGTTTGTTTTTTTTGAATGGGACTCTAAGTTCCAGCTTTATGCTTCCAGAATATGAGAGAAAGAGAGAGCGAGAGCGAGAGAGAGAGAGAGGAGTTCCTTATTTACTCTCGGTCACGTCTCGACCTGCGTCTGACATCTGGGAGGGAAGAGGGGGCTGGGCAAGTTGGAAGAGTTTCCTGTCCTCTTCTCGGCAGATGGAATAGCCAGACTTACTTGCTCGGGCGTTTCCACCCCCGGCCAAAGGGTGAAAATGATTGACGGGGGGCGGGGGGGATTGAGGGTGTCATCTTCAGTTACCCCACGCCGTCAGACCGGTTCTGTAGCTGCCCCAGCTGCTCAGCTCTAATGGATCGTGCACTCTGGAGACATCTCTACCTTTATACACACTCCAGAACACTCTCCCATACTGGCCTGTACATCTTGTGAGATCATTTCTCTCCACACTGTTGCATTTGTGAGTTTGGCTTGAGCTGCCAATCATCTGGCACATCTGTGTTGTTTGTACAGCGGGACACAATACTCTACTGTGTGCCGGGTTCAAAAAGTGCTGATCGAGCATGAGCTCAGCTCAGCTGAAGAACATCACCACAGCTCCTTTCCGGTTCCAGACAAGGACGAGTTCGTATTAAATACAGAATATTCCGATGAAATTCGCTTAGCATGGTCTGGTTAATTCTTCGAAAAAAAAATCTTTTCGCAGTAATACCGGCTCCTCGGTGGAGGAATCCACAGTTTTATTCATCTCCCAGCATGGAGTATGGAAATAAAGATTTCTTCCAGACAGGAAGCGAATGAGAACGGGGGTGAACTAGGGGATACCGGGGGCCCAGATATTTCCTTAAATAGCGTCCTTAGCTCTCAAAATCCGCAGACTCGAGGCCCGCATTCCAGGAATAACTCAGCCTGCGACATTCAGCCCCGCACAAACACACAACCTCTGAAGTTTCCACAGGTAGACAAAGTAGACCTTGCAGCCTCAGTATTACGGCACTTGCTCTAATCGGGTCGCTATGGCACTTCCTGGTGGAAACGAGATTATTCAGGTCTTGTGATCTTCTCTAAGAGGATTGGGGTGAAATATTAGAGCGTTAGCTAAATGTTAATAACTATTCAGAGTTGAGTTAAGCACGCACGCATCGCGCACATCAGTGTTCCAACCTCAGACGTACCTACAAACTCTCAGAGGTTACGTGAAAGTCACACACACAGGTTGGAGTCCGAGTAGAATAGAGGCAGGCCCTTCAGGATTTCGCCATTTTGTAGCGAACGCGAAACCGCACGAACTCCAACGTTCGGAGGAGCTCGCGATTTTGTTCAATCACCGCAGATTTTCCAGCAGATTTGGGCAGACGGATTGATTCGGCCAACGACGTCTTCGATTCACGTGCGTCGGACACGAGTGCAAACAGCACTGCGAAAGAGGGAGCAAAACAATTTTGTGAGATTGCGGTTTCGCCTTTTCAAGTCGTTTTCTGCAAAAAGAGCATGAAAAACTCTTATTTTGAAGTGAGCTGTAAGTGTAGCATATGAGTGCTGGGTCAGCTTATCCTTCAAACCATGGTCACATCTCGCTTCACAGGAGAGAACGAAAAACAACAACGACAACAACCCTGGCATTCGAAGTGCTGTTTTATAAGCTAATGTGATCATTACAACTAGGACTGTTTATGTTGACAAAATGTTGACAATGTCTGTGGCATGTACGTTGCATCATATTTCATTTGACAGCAGAGAAAAACGCCAAATCCTTCTCCAGTCCTCATTTTCTATCCCATGTCCCATGTCCCTAAAACCATGTCAAGTCAGGATTGTGTATTATCACAGAAACGACCGGAAAGTATATATTCTGTAGATGAAATGAATCGTGGTGTGTTTCGTTTTTTTTCTGCGCGTGGGGGAAAAAAAACAACAGCGGCGAGCTCATTTTGTATGAATGCGGATGTTGATGTATTACGTCGACGCAGGCTTTCATTTTTTTTATTTTTAGTCTGCGCTGTCTGAAAGCTTTGTTGCTAAAATAGAAGTAGGGCGAACACTTAACGGTGCATGTGCATGCCGTGACGGACTTCCTGTGACCCAGAAAGCTGTGAGAGAGACAGACAGACAGAAGAAGACAGAGGAAAACAGACGGACCGAGCGATGGAGCTCATCGTGTGTGTGGGAACAATAGTGACTCGGTGCCTACGCGGCTGCTTCTGGCAGGTGTTTCCCTCTCTGTCCATCCTGATAACCAGTATACACACACACACACACGTCAGTCCGGCAGAGCACAAAGTCACAAATAGACACGGCTGGAAGGAAGAGAGGAAGAAACTGCATGCTTGAAGCCAGACAAACTCTCAAACCTAGCAAATTGTTGTGTGTGTGTGTGTGTGTGTATGTGTTTTTTCCCTTGAGTTAAAATTAGAACGGCGCTCCTCTCTGATTTGACACGTCAGACATAACAGTGTGGCAGTGTGTGTGATTCACAGCCGTCTGAGTTGTGAGAGAAGCCCAGGCTGGGTAAGCAGGAGGCAGGATTGGTCCAGAGGGATTAAGTGTGTGAGTCATACGCTCCAGGTTTTTAGCAGCGTCAGGAAGTCCGTGGTGATGTCTGGACTTGTTTAGTGCGATATCAAAGTGTCCATATTATGGGAAATATGCTACAAATGTACATGCACAATACTAAGCAGCAGTCACATCCCTAATAAACTGGCAACTCTGTGCAATATAGTGTAGTGTACGGTTACATGATTGTAGTTTGTTTGCTATGATTGCTGTCTGCTGTAAACTGATTATAGTCTGTTGGAGTAATGTGTGTTTTACAGTCATGGTATGCTGTAGTATTGTGTATTGTGGCCTGATTTCATTGCCCCAATGATCAGTGTGTGTTGTAGCATAGTGAAATGGGCTATATTATGGGTATGTTGTGCTTTACTTTAGTGAGCTGTATGATTATAGTGTGATGGAGTATAGTGTAGTGTGTTATAGTATGATTATAGTGTGTTCTGATTGTGTAGTGTGTTATAGTATGATTATAGTGTGTTCTGATTGTGTAGTGTGTTATAGTATGATTATAGTGTGTTCTGATAGTGTAGTGTGTTATAGTATGATTATAGTGTGTTCTGATAGTGTAGTGTGTTATAGTATGATTATAGTGTGTTATGATTGTGTAGTGTGTTATAGTATGATTATAGTGTGTTCTGATTGTGTAGTGTGTTATAGTATGATTATAGTGTTAGTATAGTGTAGTGTGTTATAGTATGATTATAGTGTGTTCTGATTGTGTAGTGTGTTATAGTATGATTATAGTGTGTTCTGATTGTGTAGTGTGTTATAGTATGATTATAGTGTTAGTATAGTGTAGTGTGTTATAGTATGATTATAGTGTGTAATGATTGTGTAGTGTGTTATAGTATGATTATAGTGTGTTCTGATAGTGTAGTGGGTTATAGTATGATTATAGTGTGTTCTGATAGTGTAGTGTGTTATAGTATGATTATAGTGTGTTATGATTGTGTAGTGTGTTATAGTATGATTATAGTGTGTTATGATTGTGTAGTGTGTTATAGTATGATTATAGTGTGTTCTGATAGTGTAGTGCACTATAGTATGATTATAGTGTGTTATGATTGTGTAGTGTGTTATAGTATGATTATAGTGTGTTATGATTGTGTAGTGTGTTATAGTATGATTATAGTGTGTTCTGATAGTGTAGTGTGTTATAGTATGATTATAGTGTGTTATGATTGTGTAGTGTGTTATAGTATGATTATAGTGTGTTATGATAGTGTAGTGCACTATAGTATGATTATAGTGTGTTCTGATAGTGTAGTGTGTTATAGTATGATTATAGTGTGGTCTGATAGTGTAGTGTGTTATAGTATGATTATAGTGTGTTCTGATTGTGTAGTGTGTTATAGTATGATTATAGTGTGTTATGATTGTGTAGTGTGTTATAGTATGATTATAGTGTGTTATGATTGTGTAGTGTGTTATAGTATGATTATAGTGTGTTATGATTGTGTAGTGTGTTATAGTATGATTATAGTGTGTAATGATTGTGTAGTGTGTTATAGTATGATTATAGTGTGTTATGATTGTGTAGTGTGTTATAGTATGATTATAGTGTGTTCTGATTGTGTAGTGTGTTATAGTATGATTATAGTGTGTTCTGATAGTGTAGTGTGTTATAGTATGATTATAGTGTGTTATGATTGTGTAGTGTGTTATAGTATGATTATAGTGTGTTATGATTGTGTAGTGTGTTATAGTACGATTATAGTGTGTTCTGATAGTGTAGTGTGTTATAGTACGATTATAGTGTGGTCTGATAGTGTAGTGTGTTATAGTATGATTATAGTGTGTTCTGATTGTGTAGTGTGTTATAGTATGATTATAGTGTGTTATGATTGTGTAGTGTGTTATAGTATGATTATAGTGTGTTATGATTGTGTAGTGTGTTATAGTATGATTATAGTGTGTTATGATTGTGTAGTGTGTTATAGTATGATTATAGTGTGTAATGATTGTGTAGTGTGTTATAGTATGATTATAGTGTGTTATGATTGTGTAGTGTGTTATAGTATGATTATAGTGTGTTCTGATAGTGTAGTGTGTAATAGTATGATTATAGTGTGTTCTGATAGTGTAGTGTGTTATAGTATGATTATAGTGTGTTATGATTGTGTAGTGTGTTATAGTATGATTATAGTGTGTTATGATTGTGTAGTGTGTTATAGTACGATTATAGTGTGTTCTGATAGTGTAGTGTGTTATAGTACGATTATAGTGTGTTCTGATAGTGTAGTGTGTTATAGTACGATTATAGTGTGTTATGATTGTGTAGTGTGTTATAGTATGATTATAGTGTGTTCTGATAGTGTAGTGTGTTATAGTATGATTATAGTGTGTTCTGATAGTGTAGTGTGTTATAGTATGATTATAGTGTGTTCTGATAGTGTAGTGTGTTATAGTATGATTATAGTGTGTTCTGATTGTGTAGTGTGTTATAGTATGATTATAGTGTGTTATGATTGTGTAGTGTGTTATAGTATGATTATAGTGTGTTATGATTGTGTAGTGTGTTATAGTATGATTATAGTGTGTTATGATTGTGTAGTGTGTTATAGTATGATTATAGTGTGTTCTGATAGTGTAGTGTGTTATAGTATGATTATAGTGTGTTATGATTGTGTA
>NC_071263.1:1505000-1585000 GCF_023375685.1 Ictalurus furcatus | reverse complement strand
ACGTGTGTGAGTGTGTGTGTGTGTGTGTGTGTGTGTGTGAGAGAGAGAGAGAGTAAGGTGTAAGAGAGACTTTGCCTTGGTGTCATTTGTCAGCTTTTAACCATATCAGTATTCTGCATACATCACCGGCTGTGTGTTGTTGATTTCTATATTCAGACATTTATATTAGCTCGCCCTGCGTTCATGTTGTTTATGTAACCGCTACCGTCATTGCTTGTGGGCGGGGCCTGTCCAGCCTTCTTTAAGTTCCATGTTACTTGTCTTAAAGAATTTGTTTGTCCATTCATCTTTATGTCTTCGTGAAGGGGCGTAGTGGTTAGCACGTTTGCTTCGCACCTCCGGGGTTCGGGGTTCGAATCCCGCCTCCGCCTTGTGTGCGCGAAGTTTGCATGTTCTCATCGTGCTTCGGGGGTTTACTCCGGGTACTCCGGTTTCTTCCCAAAGACACACGTCCTTCCAAATTGTTAGTGTGTGAACGGGTGAGTGTGTGCGCGATTGTGCTCTGTGTTGGGTTGGCACCCCGTCCAGGGTGTCGCATCCCCGAGTCCCGAGAGGCTGGATAGAAGAGCGTTTCCTTTGCTTAATCGTCTACCGCGCATCCCATGATGACGAGAAATCCCGTGAGAAACTTACACAAGCATTTTTTATTTTCTCATCAACCGTGTCGTGTACGGCTTCAGACGCCCGTTCTGCCATTACAAATGTCTCGAATTTGATCTAACGGAAAGGAAAAAATGTCTGCGTACGGTCGGGTTAACAAGCTCTTAACAGACCTCGCGCAGACACACCCATCCATTCGAAAGCGCTCTGTGTGTGTGTGTGTGTGTGTGTGTGTGTGTGTGAAATAGCTGACATTGCACGGTTTGTAAAACACATCTGCTATATTCTACTCATGTTTTTAGCTTGAGGCCAGAGTTGTGCTCAGATCAGCATGCTAGGCTTGACCGGATGAGCATGTTAGATGAAAATGCCAGCGTGTTGATGCTCAGAGGCTTGGCACTGCCGGAGCGTACACAGACACACACACACACACACACACACACACACACACTCGCACATGGAGAAAATGAGAGATTAATGTTGCTCTAAAAGAACATCAGGAAATAAGTAATTCAGGATCAGGCATGTGTGAATAATACACCACGATGCTGAACATGAACAGTAATGCAGCGATGATTGTTTCCGACTGAAATCAGCTTTGTAGAATTTGTAGAGGTTTTTTTTTTTTGTGTGTCCCTTTAACCCGACTGATAAAGCGTTTAAGCAGGGCTTTCCTCACACTGCACCTCTGACTACTTTGTGATTCACATATTCCAAGACTCCCTCTTTTTTTCTTTTTCTTTTTTTCCCCCTTGGGCTCTCTTCTTCATGACTCATGCGGATGACCACATGGTACGCTCTGGCCTTTCAGAGTACGTTTACCTCCCGTCTATGGGAGAGCGGAATGGAAAAGAGAGAGGATAAGACCGTACGGGAGACTGTTAGAGGAATGAATGAGTGTAAGTGTGTGTGTGTGTGAGAGAGAGAGAGAGAGAGAGAGAGAGAGGGAGAGAGAGTGGGGGGTTAAGGAGGGGTTTACACAAATGCTTGGAGAGGACATAGAGAAAGTCTGCTCACTGTTTCCATCCTCCTGATCCAACAGCCCCTACTGGCTCTGGTTGGCTCCTGGAGTAGCTGAGCTTATAGTACTGCAGGGTCAGAGAAAAGAAACAGAGAGAGAGAGAGAGAGATGGACAGAGTGTGAGGAAAAAACAAAACAAGAATGAGACATAATTCTGCATTCTATCCAAAAACCACAAATTGTAGTATCCCTCATTCTGAAATCTGTCACAGAATTTATTTACAAATGTAAAATCCTGAAGATCGCAGATGTAACGCACGTGTTGTATTACAAGTGCTGGATTAGAATTTGTTTTTTTTTAAATATACGAATTAGGTAATATTGGTTTGTTTTATAATCATTAAGGGTGTTTATGTCTCCTTCCGATGTGTACTTTGAGACATGATCTGTGATCAATATGTGTGAAATATACAAACTATTCAATATGACGCACTTCCTCCTTCACTGAGACTGAAAGGCAAAGAGGCCACACCTCCTTCACTGTGATTGACAAGCCCAAAGGCCACACCTCATTCACTGGGGCTGACATGCCCAAAGGCCACACCTCATTCACTGGAGCTGACATGCCCAAAGGCCACACCTCATTCATTGGGACTGACATGGTCAAAGGCCACACCTCCTTCATTGGGACTGACATGCCCAAAGGCCACACCTCCTTCATTGGGACTGACATGACCAAAGGCCACACCTCCTTCATTGGGACTGACATGCCCAAAGGCCACACCTCCTTCACTGGGGCTGACATGCTCAAATGCCACACCTCCTTCATTGGGACTGACATGCCCAAAGGCCACACCTCATTCTCTGGGGCTGACATGCCCAAAGGCCACACCTCATTCTCTGGGGCTGACATGCCCAAAGGCCACACCTCTTTCACTGGGGCTGACATGCCCAACGTCCACACCTCATTCACTGGGGCTGACATGCCCAAAGGCCACACCTCCTTCAGTGGGGCTGACATGCCCAAAGGCCACACCTCCTTCACTGGGATTGACATGCCCAAAGGCCACACCTCCTTCATTGGGATTGACATGCCCAAAGGCCACACCTCCTTGACAGGCTGACATGCCCAAATACCACACCTCCTTCATTAGGACTGACATGCCCAACGTCCACACCTCATTCACTGGGGCTGACATGCCCAAAGGCCACACCTCATTCTCTGGGGCTGACATGCCCAAAGGCCACACCTCCTTCAGTGGGGCTGACATGCCCAAAGGCCACACCTCCTTCACTGGGATTGACATGCCCAAAGACCACACCTCCTTCATTGGGATTGACATGCCCAAAGGCCACACCTCCTTGACAGGCTGACATGCCCAAATACCACACCTCCTTCATTAGGACTGACATGCCCAAAGGCCACGCCTCCTTCAGTGGGGCTGACATGCCCAAAGGCCACACCTCCTTCAGTGGGACTGACATGCTCAAATGCCACACCTCCTTCACTGGGACTGACATGCCCAAAGGCCACACCTCCTTCATTGGGACTGGCATGCCCAAAGGCCACGCCTCCTTCATTGGGACTGACATGCCCAAAGGCCACACCTCCTTCACTGGGATTGACATGCCCAAAGGCCACACCTCCTTCATTGGGATTGACATGCCCAAAGGCCACACCTCCTTGACGGGCTGACATGCCCAAATACCACACCTCCTTCATTAGGACTGACATGCCCAAAGGCCACGCCTCCTTCAGTGGGACTGACATGCCCAAAGGCCACACCTCCTTCACTGGGACTGAGATCCTTGATCACAATCAAAAGCTTTTTGACAGCAATTTTCTGAAAGGAAAGTAAACAACTCCTAAATGATTTATAATTTTTTCCGGTGAGCAATATAAGAAAGAGAAAGAATTAGTATGAGTGTGTATTGGAGGGTGAGCAGTCTGTGGAGGAAGTGAATGTGGGGAGAGTGACAGTGGAAGTCTGAGAGATGAGAAGCCTCTATTGTCCATCAGCTGGGCCGGAGGGGTGGAGTGATGGAAGGAGAGGTGGAGAAGTACAGAAGGATGGAAGAGTGGGAGAGATGAATAGTGTGATGAGGTTAAAATGGTTTTATTAGTGCTCCCTCTAAGGTTGAAGGTTGAACATTGTCTCCGTTTGCTGATTGATCGTAATCGCGCAATCGAACAAAACGAAGCCAATCGATTTTTAGCAATAACGTTGGCGTGGTAACGTTGATTATTTTCCTGTAATAATCATGCCCTATCCTGTTGTATTCCTTATTTTCTCTGCATGAACATATGGGCGGAACGTTTTAAAGCCATCTTGACACACACACACACACACACACACACCTGTGGTGCTAACTTCGTAGAGCACTAACAGTATCCAGGGCCTCCGATTGTGCTAAATCAGTCCGAGATTGAATGTTTCCAGAACGTAGCCCGGCTGCCTTGCGATGTCAGGACTTCACAAATAACTCTGTCACGTCGAAGCTCGCAGCTTTTACAAATAACGGATGGCATCACCTACGACCCTGTAAAAATGGAAGTGCCAGAAAAAGTTGGCAAGCCGAGCGTTTAATCACAGCCGAACAGCCGTCTCTCGGTCTGAGCGTTGGGGGACATTAGTGTTATTTGTGTTGTGTGTGTGTGTGTGTGTCTTTTAAACACTTCCAAACAAGATCGTGGAATCCGGACCTGTATAACGTCCTGTTAAAAAACAGCCCTGAACACGAGACTGGAGAGAACTGGAGAGATGTAGCTGGAGAAGTCTGCTAGAGAAGAGTGGGTCAAACAACCCGCAGATAAATCTTATTCAGAACTATGGAAAACCTTTAATTGCAGTCATCGCCTTAGAGGCCGTGCTACAAAATATTAAGTTAAGGATGCCAATATTTTTGCTCGAGCCGTTTTCTTTTGTTTTCTTACTTTAAATAGGTTAAATCATAAATCTAAATTGAATGAAAAGCGAGTTTTAGAACAAAAAATGAGTAAAAAGCTGGAAGGGTACCAATACTTTTAGGCACGTCCGTACTGTACGGTTTCTACACGATAATAACCAGATTAAACAGCAGCTGATCAGAAAAGCGACGCAAATATTTCTGAGGCTGTCACTACGTACGTAAATCCGGGCTATCACGAGAAGCGAGCTGACTCGCGCCCTGTCCGTAAAAGTGCCCCGAGCCCTGACGCGCTCCTTCTAGTCTGAACTTTAGTGACATCAAGAAAACACCACATATTGTTTGTAAGACCTCGAGGGCACATGAATTAACTGTGCATTCCAGTCCATACAAACAGAGCCTGTTCCACGTCCACTATAACGTAGTCGTATTAGTACAAGCGGTTCATTTTTAAATAAAAGTATACGAGTCTATGCTAGCTAGATTGTAGCATTAGTCTCATAGCTAGCATGCTGACTGCTAGCTATGAGTCTCATAGCTAGCATTCTCACACCTACTCATTTTACCTCAGATTCAAGCAATCTCGACATTCAGTAACAGCCCGTGCTGGGGAAATGTCGCAATCGTAGTTTGCTATGCTAATGTTACAATGCTTTCCCGTTTGGCTTGTTTGCTCGATGATTATGACATATCAGTCATGACAAATTCATTTAAACCCTAGTTGTTTAAAACAGGTTTTGTTTTTTTTTTCACCTCAAGAATAGACGCTAACCAAACACAGCAGATGCTGTTTAGCAGACAGGAGATGTAACTAGCTAGTATGAAGCGTATCTGACTAGCATATCCCGTGTATATAACTAGCAAACTAGCATTAGTAACTAGCTAACATACAGAATATGGGAATAATATTCAGCACATGTAACTAGCAAACTAGCATTAGTAACTAGCTAACATACAGGATATGGGAATAATATGCAGCACATGTAACTAGCAAACTAGCATTAGTAACTAGCTAACATACAGGATATGGGAATAATATGCAGCACATGTAACTAGCAAACTAGCATTAGTAACTAGCTAACATGCATATCTATATAGATATAAATGTCTAGCTAGCTACCATGTGGCATATTTGAATAGCTAATGTGCAGTGTATATAAATAGCTGACTAGCATTCATAACTAGCTAATAGGCAGTGTAAACTAGCAGTAATTGGCTAGTTTGACAGTGTTAGTGCCAGTGTCAGTTTTGGATATGCGAACTAACGTATCGACAAGTCAAGACGCTAAACATATATGTATATATAGAG
Source organism: Ictalurus furcatus (assembly GCF_023375685.1). NCBI lineage: Eukaryota > Metazoa > Chordata > Actinopteri > Siluriformes > Ictaluridae > Ictalurus > Ictalurus furcatus. Next base: position 1,579,223 of record NC_071263.1, on the reverse strand, counting down.
TCATATCCAGTGTTTATAACTAGCAAACTAGCATTAAAACTAGCTAAATCTAGTATGCAGCATAGGTAACATGCAGAATATGTATATAAAAAAATAATAATTCTAATATTTATCTAGCTAATGTGCAGTGTATATAAATAGCTAACTAGCATTAGTAAGAAGGTAATCGGGAGTATATGTAAATAGCTAATGTGCAGGGTATGTAACTAGTGTTAGCTGGCCAGTGTTAGTGCCAGTGTCAGTTTTGGATATATGAACTAACTTATTGGTGTTTTGATCTAAGTCAAACATATGTCTCTGGCTAATATGTGGTATACGTAACCTGCTAATATGCCTTGTGTATAACTGAACTAACTCGCATTAGTAATGAGCCAATATGAAACATTAAACATTGTCACTAGCTAATATGCAGTGTATATTTCTAGCTAACTAGTATTAGTTGATAATATTAAGCTTTGACAAATGGAAACTTTCTGGATATGACAGTTTACTTTCAGTGCATACCTAATCAGGACACATTTGTCAATGTGTATACCGTCTTTTATTTGTGGTGTTGGACAAAAATGTCCATGACCTCCAGAGTATCTATAGCTGAAGCTGAAGCTGGACAGGACAAGTGTTTCTGAGACATGCCTCAATAGTTTGGATATGTATAGCTGCTTGGACTCTGTGTAATAGCGTAGACGTAGAGCTGTGCCAACTGGTTTGGACAAAAGCTAAAATAAAGAAATGATCTTTCCCTGTCCTCTTGCAGTGGAGGAGCTGGCCGTATTCGCCTGTGGATGCTTTAACGGGTTTTATTGCTGTTATTTAGGGTTTTGTCCTGATACGAGAAGACGTTCCTGTAGAATGTTCAGGAAAATTGAATGCATTTGACTAACATATCTTCTCATCTCTCTCTCTGTCCTTCAGCGGTGATTGGGCAGTGGCAGGCCGAGCCAAAAGAGCGTCTCATCTCTCTGGTCCTGACCCACCTGCCCCTCCTCAAGCCGGGCAACGGCGAAGCTAAAAGCGAGTACATGCGGCTACTTCCCAAAATCCTCACGCACACAATCGAGTTTGGGCGGCACCTTGAGGAGAGCAGGCAGCTTCTCTCGTACGCGCTTATCCACCCGGCCACTTCTCTGGAGGACAGGGCCGATCTCGCTCTCTGGCTCAACCATCTGGAGGAACGGGCAGCCACTCGCACTGCCGGAGGAGGAGGAGGAGGAGATTCACTGGAGCGAGTGCCGTCTTCTCATCATCTCTATGCCCAGCATCAGCGTTACGGCTCTGATGACCGCCTCAACGGCTGGCAGGGATCTCGAGACTCGGGTATTGCCACCTGGCACACACAGCAACAGCAGCAGGGCTGTGAGAATGGACATCTTCTTCTATACCCATCATCATCAGTCCCGTCTACCATCAATACAGTGGGCACAGGAAGTGGAAGCAACTCCAGTGAGTGGATTTGCGTTTACATTGGGTCTTAATTTGACATGTTACAGTATTACCGTAGGTCTGATCAGTGTCTTTCTGTCGAGTCTGATCAGCATGTTTACCTTATTTACACTAGGTCTAATAAGGGCTTTAACATTTTGGCACCTGTACCTTTATGCCAGGTCTGATCAGCATTTTTTGTTAGGTCTAATCAGTGTTTTTATGTTGTGGCTGATGTGTTTCTATCGGGTCTGATCAGTGCTTTAACTTTGGATTTGGTCATGCATTCGTATTATGACTGATCAGTATTTTTTTTGATATATCAGTTTGGAGTGTGTACACGTATGTTGAGTTTGTTTGGAATGTTTACATTGAGTCTGATCAGTGTGTTTGTTTACACCGAGTCTGATAAGCATACAGTGGGTCTGATAAGTGTGTTTATGTTGAGTCTGATGAGTGTGTTTACCATGAGTCTGACTAGTTTTACCGACGAGGCTAATGATGCTCAGTGACACTGATTTACTGTGAGTCTGATAGTATGTTCTTGTTGAGTCTGATCATTGTTTTTACATTTAGTCTAAGTGCATTTCGTTTGAGACTGATACGGTGTGTTTCCATTGAGTCCGATCAAGGTTTTTACTTCAAGTCTGATCGGTGTGTTTACATTGAGTCTGATTAGTGTGTGTACGTCGAGCCTGATCGGTGTTCGTATGCTGAATCTAATCAGCATGTTCACTGGAAGTCTAATCATTGTGTATGCATTGAGTCTGATGAGTGCATATATGTTGAACCAGATAAGTACGTTTACATCGAGTCTGATCAGGATGTATATGCTAAGTCTGATAAGTGTGTTTTCCCTAGAGTCTAATCAGTATTTATGTTGAGTCTGATCAGTGTGTATATGTTGAGCCTGCTGAGTATGTTTACATGAAGTCTGATCAGTTTGTTTAGACTGAGTCTGATCATAATGTGTACACAGAGTCTGATCAGTGTGTTTACAGGGAGTCTGATCAGTTTGTACATGCTGAGTCAAATCAACTTGTACACTGTACGTCTGATCGGTATGCATATGCTGAGCCTGCTAAGATTGTTTACATGAAGTCTGATCACTGTGTTTACACAATGAGTCTGATTAGTGCGTTTAGTACAGTGATTGAGTCTGATTATTGTATACATGTATAGCATGTTCACTGTAAGTCTGATAAGCGTGTTTCCTTTGAATCTAATCAGCGTTCGTGATGTCCGAGCAGAGTGTGTACATTGAGTCAGATTTCTTTTGTGTATGCAGTCTGATTAGTGTTCACACTGAGTCTGATCCGTGTGCATATGCTTCATCTAATCAGCATGTTCACCGCAAGTCTGATCGGTGTGTTTCCTTTGAGTCTAATCAGCGTTTTTGTTGTCTGAGCAGCGTGTGTACGCCGAGTCTCATTTTTGTGTGTGTGTGTGTGTGTGTGTGTGTATGGAGTCTGATCAGTATGTTTGCGTTGACGCCAACAACCCAAACAAATTTTAAAAAAAACAAAACAAATTGTTTGCTCATTTTCTCTAGGGGAATTTTAGATAATTTAAAAGTATTGATCGTTGATTCCTGAGACACTTGTATGCTGAAGCTCTGATTGTGGGTCACAGTTCAGATCTCAGATCAGACAGACAGTCCTTGCATCACATCCCAGAGCAAACAATTAACGTGACGTCTTTACGCTTTCGCAATGATATAATACTCACTTGTAGTCTGATCATACTCCATGGCACTCAACAGGCCACAAAGCTGATTTATTTATTTATTTATTTATTTATTTATTTATTTATTTAAGGATTAGAACATTTGCTTTATTAAAAAAATGAATAAAAAATACACACGAACTCCAGTCTGATCAAACTCGTTTATTAAAGGAACAGGCAAAAAAAAAAAAAAAAAATTAAATAAATAAAAGCATGCACGATTTTTCCTCTGTCTTTGATTTAGCAGAAACGAGTTCCGTTATGATTAGCATGTTTAAAGGGGGAACATTGTGTTCACTTCACTTTTGGCCAGACTCTCATAGTAAAACCCCTGCAACAACAGTGTGGAGAAAACGAGAAACATACTCGCAGTGTGTGGCAGCGAAACGACGGTGACAGAGATATCGGGATTGAACATATCTGTGGTTAGAGCGGGATATTTCCAGCGTTTGAATGCGAGGCTTCTTTTCCTTTTTCTTTTTTTTTCTTTTTCTTGATGAAGGAGACAGCTGAAGATATAAATAAGGGCCCGTTTAATGCTTGGCTCCACAAGATCCCCTTTATTTTAGACCGCTCGGAGTCTGAGCGGCACAAAAGCCCGATTCCACCTCCCGTCATTCCCGTCACCTGGCGCAAACACACCCTTATTAGAATTACAATCGGCTCGGCTGAAACAACGTTAAAAAAATAAAAAAATTGCGTTTATACGTCGAGGGGGTGGGGGGGTGTGTGTGTGTGTGGGGGGGGGGGTGATTTCTCTAAAGATAGGGACAGTTAAAAACGTTTCGATGAATAATAGGCGAAGATGACGACTGTGCCCGTGGCCTGTGCCATATCTCACCCTGTTATATTAACGGTCAAAAGCATCATTTCAATTTTTAGCTCGGCATCTCGTCTCCTCCTTACCACACACACAGACAAACAGACGCTCCCACACCTCCCAGTCCTCCCTCCATAGTCCGTCCGCAGCTGAGCACCGCATGCCATTCCTTTCCTTCCCTTGTAAGGTAGCCTTTTGTGGGGTCTGTATTTAGGGGAAATGGCTAATATTTAGGGACTGGAGCATGTAATGTTAGCTGGGCACCTATTTTAAACCGGTCCTGGAAAGCCTATACATAGGACAAACTGCTACTCCACTGCTTATAGGTTTTTCATCCTGTCCTGCCCCCCCCTTCCACCACCTATACGCTTTCTTCCTGTGAGCTCCGGTGGTGGAAAAAAGTCCTGGAAAAGGTCCATCTTTACAGAGAAAGCACTAGATAGGAGTTTAATGCTATTAACAGCAGACATATTTAGAGTTGAGTTACGTAGGCACAGGGAAGAGATCATCGGTACTCGGTCTTGAGCACCGCTCGGAGAGTCGCGTGAAATTTGCACGTCTCTGTTACGATTCTGAAAAGTCCGTCGATTTAATCGGACTTCTCTTGCGCACTATCAGCACGAGCGGGGATCGCCGTCTGACGGTTCAAATGGATGTTTTACAGTCAGCACACGCTAAAATAAAAGCGACTGCGGAACGCCATTCGAAGCTAATCTTAAATGCATAAAAATGACGCTAATTAATGAATTAATCGTATCGTCCCTTTAAAGTCCGTACTCAGGTTCGTTTTCAGTCCGTACAGGATTGCGCAAGTTTTTTTTGTGATCGTCGCGGCCGAAAATGCTCGATTTGGTGCTTTTTTAAAAATGCAGTTGCACGGAATTGCTTCGTACGGTCTTTCCGCACTGGTGTTTGTTAGTAAACGAGATCTTTTTAGCTGTACTCGTGTTCGACGCACGTCAGTCGAAGAGGGCTTTGGCTGAATCTGCGAAAAATCCGCGGTAATTTATTTATTTATTTATTTATTTATTATTTTTTTGTGAAAAATCGCAAGCCCTTCCGAATATTGCGGACGTTGCTCCGTTTCGCGCTCGTCTCTGCGGAATCGCGAGATCCCGGAGGGACGGAATTTTCCGCACAGAGGACACCATCTTGAATCGCAGGGATGGGAATTATTTTGCGAATAAACTTCCGGACTACACTTACATATCGTAAAATACTTCGCGTTATTTTACCAACTCGAAATAGCTTATTAGAAGCACGATAAATAAATGTGATGTGATAAATATATAAATATATCCTGCGTGCACAGTTACGTGTTTAAAGGCGGGTCTGTTGAAAAACGCCGTCTCGGACACGCCTACTTGGGATAAGAGGCAGGAACACGCGGGTCATTTTAGACAATCTGAACGCGCCACCCAGAAAATTAGGTTGTAACTCAATTCTGAATACACTTAACTTTATGTTTTTGTGTGTGTGTGTGTGTGTGTGTGTGTGTGTGCAGTCCTGCAGTCTGCGGGTCAGCACAGTCCTCTGAAGCGCTCCATCTCTCTCACTCCCCCGATAAGCGGCTCGTCCACTCAGCCTCTAGGACACGGCTGGCTCTCACAGGAGGATCTGCGGGGACGGGGGGCACCTCTCACCCCTGACCACGCCCCTCTGTCCCCTCAGAGCAGCGTGGCATCGTCAGGGAGTGGCGGCAGCGAGCACCTAGAGGACGGCTCAGGCCTGGGAATGGCACTCCGGAGCTCCTTCAGCGAGGAGGGGAGCGGCATGCGGGGTGAGGGAACGGTCTCTGAAATACCTGGCGCTCCTTTACACCCTTCATATGGTGTAAAGGGGACGTCAGGGGTGTATCCTGTCCGTACAAGCACATCGAGTCGTAAAACAAAAGCACTCTCAAGACATTAAAGCGTGCACTGCTGTATAGGCGTGTGTTTTTTTGTACTTGAGTTTGCGCATCAGTGATTAGAGGTGTTGGAGTTCTCTCACGGGGGAAGACTCGTCGTTTCGTTTTCCTACGACGGTTACGCCAAACTCTAGACGTGTAAGCAGACGTGTGTGTGTGTGTGTGTGTGTGTGTGTGTGTTCTCGTCCCGCAGATGTTCCAGCATGGCTGAAGAGTCTGCGTCTGCACAAGTACGCCGGTCTTTTCTCCACTCTGACCTACGACGAGATGATGTCACTGACCGAGCAGCAGCTGGAGGCGCAGGTGAGTGGGTGTGTGTGTGTGTGTGTGTGTGTTTGTGTTTGTTGGGATTAGTTTGCACACAGTACGGTAGAAGTAAACGACTCCATTTAAACGCACGCTCAGGTCGAGTCGGGTACGAGGAACTGTTTTTATTTCGTCGTTCAAAAGCAGCATGTGAATGTAATGTCAATAAACGCAACGTGACATGGCTGGGATTCGCCAGAACTACTGTCAGAGCTGCTGTTCTATGGATATTCGAGGATTAGAATAATCAACACCTTCTGACCAATCAGAATTGAGAATACAACAACTCGGCGTATATAATCCACTATAATGATGATCTGTGAAAATACCCCAATCTCTCCTGTAGAGCGTTACTAAAGGGGCGCGGCACAAGATCATCATCAGCATCCAGAAACTGAAAGAGAGACAGAACATGCTACGCTCTCTGGAAAAGGTTGGTCTTCTCCCTCTTTTTTTTCTCCCCCTCCCTCCCAATCATTCCTTAACAGTTGTGACATATAAACTCACGATTTCCGTTTAAATATATCTCTCCGTGGCGGAGACGGGCTTCCGTGTATTCCTGCTGCTGTTTTTAATTATTTATAATAACCAAAGGTTAACGTGCTTCTCGGAAGAAGCTGAAGCTAGCCGTCCGTATCTAGCTTCAAACTGCTGCTCATGCTGCATCACAGGGCAGCGTAACACTCTCGGAGGAAAGAGCTGTCCGCCCTCTTCCGCATACATGAGCTCACAGAACATCACGATAACCTGGTATTAATATGATGGACAGGGACGGAGAATATGCCGTCCCTTCCCCTTCTCAAAGAAGAGATGCTTCTCAAAGTATATTATTTGCAAAAAAAACAAAACTCAGATTTTTCCATCATTTCTGTTAGTATTTAGCTTCAGCAACATCTGATGGGTTTTCCTAGACCGCCACACAAACGCTGAATAGAGAACGAATTCAGACATGAACACGGTGATTATGTAAACCAAAAAACGGCAGCCGGACGTTCGTGTCTCCGATCGTCTCCCTAATTCCAGGTCATGTCGAACGAGCAGAAACAGGACTCCGTGTTTCACGCTCCGTATTCAGATCTGTTCGGCTTCTAAAGCCGTCCGAGCCCGGCCGAGGCCCCGTAGGTGAAAACGAAGCATGTATTTTCGGGAGGACTTCATCACCACATGTCATTTTACACCTCGTTACACACGGCAGAAATATCCCAACACCTGACCGTTGCTCGTCGACAATTTACGGACGCGTCAGAAATAAATAAGCTGGATGTGACCTCGAATACCAATTATACTCGCATCTGCTCATTTGTCTTTCGCTCACACTCTTTCCTTCACCCTGTGTTTATCAGTCTCCATAACCCTCACTTCTCCTCTCTATTTGCTTTGACGCTCTTACTTATTTGGCGCGTCCGCGTATTACTTTTTCTTTAGTCATCTCACGTTCTCTCTCTCTTTCTCTCCCGTTCAGGATGTATTGGAAGGCGGGAATCTGCGTTCTCCTTTGCAGGAGCTGCATTATATCATCGGGACTCCCATTAAAGCGTTCAACAGCGTGGCCGAGTCTCCACAGCGCCCCCTACTGAGTGCCGACGGAAAGAGCGCAGCCAGTGGAGTGTGTGTGAGCGGAGGGGAAGCTGAGAGCAGCACCACACTCGTAGCAGAGGGGGACATTCCTGCTCAGTTCACGCGCGTCATGGGCAAAGGTACACATAAGCAAACATGTTTGTCTCACTATATTTGTGAGGACTTTCCACTGACATAATGGATCCTGCCTTTTTTTTTTTTTTTTTTTTTTAAATTAAAGGTGTCATCTTGTTTGAGAGATGATTCCTAATTAAAAAAAAACAAAGTAAATATATATGGGCACATAAACAGATGAGAACATACTCTTACTCACTTTTATGTGTAATATATAACCTGGATACACTGGATACGACACACATATATATATATATATATATATAGAGAGAGAGAGAGAGAGAGAGACAGAGATATAGACAGACAGACAGATGGATAATGGACAAGGTGTGTAAACGCAGCGTGAGTGTGATGGACTCGGGTCCTCGGTGTGTGTTTAATGTTTAATGTGTGGTCTAAACAGATTATCACAGAGTTCATGCAGCTTGTAAAGGTTGTAAGTGAGTGAGCAAACAGACACCGCTCGATCTCTGAGCTGCACTCAGCCTGCGTGTGTGTGTGTGTGTGTGTGTGTGTGTGTGTGTGTCAGTGTGCACACAGCTGCTGGTGTCTCGGCCGGATGAGGAGAACATCAGCTCGTATCTGCAGCTCATCAATAAGTGTGAACTCCATGAGGTGAGGATCAAACAGGATTAGCCTTAATAATTATTATCAAGTAAATAAATAAATCAGTATGATTTTTAAAGAAATTATTATTATTACTATTATTATTATTATTATTATTATTATTATTATATGCTGTTTCAAATAATAAGTGACTAGACAACGTAGTCAAGTTTTTTTTATTAGGCAGTAATAAGGGGTTTTTAGCAGAGGGAGGGGTTTTATATATTTAGAACCGTTGTGACTCCGCCCGCTCTGTCTCTCAGGCGTTCACAGAGACGCAGAAAAAGAGGCTGTCGTCATGGAGGCAGCAGGTGCAGAAGCTGGTACGCTCGTTTCCGCGGAAACCTCTCCTGGACATGACTGGATACCGTCAGCCGAGGAGGTAACGTGCACGTTCGCCTTCACTAAGCGTTCAAAAGTGTTCACCCCCTGTCAATTTTTAAGTAAATTTAAAAAATAATTTGTTTTTAATGAATCTCCAAATCACAATCCTGCTTATAATGAGTTCAGTGGTGTGATTGTAGACACACAGAACAAAGTATGAGTAATTGGCGCTCTTACGGAACCCTGCGTGTTTTACGTAAAGTGGGCGGGGCTTAAGCTGGGGTAACATCCTCACTGATCTTCCTCACGAGGAAGATGTGGCTTGCTCCTCCCACGTAGTTGTTATTTGAATACACGTCTCCACTTGATTTATCTGTTGAACTCCAACGCAACATCTGTATCAAGTGAGATTTTTAATCGTACTCCCCCGTTTAACGCCAACATGTCGTAACATGAGCACGCAGTTCCCACAAGATTCCTCAGATTTATCATGATGTCATAGCAGCGGTATGTGATGCTAACCTGTGTGTGTGTGTGTGTGTGTGTGTGTGTGTGTGTGTGTGTGTGTTGTAGCAGCCGTGGTTTCGGTCAGTCCAACTCCCTTCCCAGTGCTGTGTGTGTAGGCAGCAGCGTGTGTTCCCGGAGAAACCTGCGTCAGTTTCCGGTGCCATCGCGGAGTCTTCCTGCGCCCAGGCTCGGCCTGCTGGGCACCGCCGGCCTGCTCACACACACACACACACACACACACACCCCACGCAGTTCCAACAACACACCCACCAACCTGAAGCAGGGCAGACAGGTAACTAACACACACACACACACACACACACACACACACACACACTCAAACCTGCTCCCATGTAAATTAACAGCGTATTGTTTCAAATATTTTTTTTCCTTCTTAAAGTGGAACTTCAGACGGCGCGCTGCATTCCACAAATTCCTCACCGGTGCTGAAATGGAAGAGTTCTTACATGTTTTCATATCGTTAATTCACGTCTGTGAATTATTATGGAAGTGTGTTAGCTTGTCTTTCCAGTATGTGTGTTTTGTTTTTATATATGAGTGTGTGTGTGTGTGTGTGTGTGCACGGAAACATTTTCCTACGTTTGTACAATGGGAGGAAGTTCCAACCGATTCATGTCTGTGGGTTAGGGGGGTGTGTGTGTGTGTGAGAGAGAGAGAGGGAGAGAGAGAGGGAGGATGAGTCATAGTGAGGAAGAAGAACAGCATGGTGAAGGGGAGAGGAGGAGAAAAAGGAGGAGAGAGAGAGGGAGAGAGGCAGTGAGAACAGTGCATAGGCATTTCCTGTTTTTGCCTGCCTCCCTGTACCAGAGGGCCGAGAAAGGGAAAAAGAGAGCGAGAGCGAGAGAGAGAGTGTGTGTGAGAGACACAGAGAGAGAGAGAGAGAGAGAGTGAAAGAGAGCGAGAAAGGTCCAGAATAGTCAGTAGTTTTTTTTGTCTCAGGATGACGATGTTCTCGTATCAGCTGTTGTCGTATATCGGTGTTGTTTCATCTCCGTGTGGAGGTTTTGACTCATTGTGCACCATTTAGGAAAGAAAAAAGAACAAAAATAAAAAAACTTCCCCGTGGTTCTTCATCAGTTGTTCTAGAACGAATGCTCCATCATTTAACGCCACAATTCCACACAGTCTCGCAGCCAGTCCCGGTGTTATGAGTTCTTTGCTACACAACGTTAGTTCCTGTATAATCCATGTAAGAAGGTGTGATGGAGACAGTAAGATATCATGCTCATTGTGTGTGTGTGTGTGTGTGTGTGTGTGTGTGTGTTGTGTAGGGTCTATGGTTTGCTAACCCGGGCGGCAGTAACAGCATGCCCAGTCGCACCCACAGTTCCGTGCAGAGGACGCGCTCGCTACCCGTCCACACCAACCCACACACCATGGCCATGTTCCAGCAGGCAGGTAAGAGAGAACCATCACACACACACACACACACACACACACACACATTCCTGTCTGCTACACACTCCACACTTAACCTGGCTTACACGGATGTGATCTGGAAATCGCTGGCGTTGTCGTTTTTGTTTTTTCTCGATCGGTACAAACACGAATTATTCGAACGGCCGCAAGTCCTTTATAAGATTATTCAGGACGCGGTTGGGTTTCTGTGTGTAGAGTATCGTGACTCTCTAATCTCGAAATGTTTTATTCAGTCCCTCCAGGATTCGCAGAAACGAACGCAGACTCAAGCCAACCTTCGGAGAAGCATGCGATTTTTTAAAAATTATTTTATTTTATTTTTTTTCAAAACCACCGCAGATTTTCCGCAGGTCCGGGCCGCGACGCGTCGCGATGACGTGGCGTCCAGCCGGAGCCCTCTTCGGTCCCCGTGCGTCGAACACGAGCACACCTAAAGCATCTCGTTTGAGAACAAACGTCGTTTCGTGCGATTGCTTTGTTACGCACTTGCTCAAAGGTTTCCTGAGCGTTCCTTCGAACGCAAACGTGTCGTTTCCCCCCCCCCCTACACGTTGTAGAAAGCGCTGCAGCTTTCGCATCGCTTCCTTTATCGTACGCGAGTATATTTTTTAACAGCGAACTATTTTTGAAGCTCGGTCTTGGTGTGTAGGAATCCTGCACAGGTCTTATATAGAGCTTTATTCACAAGCATTTCATGAGTAAATGTGTTCTGTGGTCATGTGAGGTGACTGTGTGTGTGTGTGTGTGTGTGAGAGCTTTAGGAGAAAAGTGTTCCACTAACACACATTCCGCAGAGACAGTCGCTCCCTCACCCGCTGCCAGAGCAAAAAACCTTACATCAGTGTGTCAACACTCACTTCCTGTAGCTTGTCCTTCATAAAAGCGGACGTTCCAGCAGTGTAGAGAGAAGGGGAGCCCTGTGTGTGTGTGTGTGTGTGTGTGTGTGTGTGTGTGTGTGTGTGTGTGTGTGTGTGCAGGAGAAGGAGAACGAGAAGGAAAAGAGAAAAGGGCAGTCCGTACAATGACACTCTTTGTACGCTGTGGCTTGAGAGCCCAATTACTGTTCTCTGTCGCTCGTCTCCTTTTCATCTTCTTCCTTTCCTCTCTCCTTCTTTTTTCCGTCTTCTTGCTCTCTTTCCCGTTTTTTCTTCCCGTCATCCTTTTCCTCCGCTGTCTCATTCTTCTGTTGCTCCTCGTCTTTGTTCTTCCTCTCTCCTCCCGCTCATGTCTTTTTTGTTTGTTTTGTTTCATCTCTCTCACTTCTTTCGAAAGGACCGGAAAGTGATCGTCAAACTCACCGCCTCTCTCACAAGCTCCCTGTTCGAGACTGGTGAATCCCGTTGAGTAAAGTGAGGGATATGGGGTTAAAACTGAGACATGGACTTGAGGGTGTGTTGGGGTGGGGGTGGGGGGAGTTGGAGGAGTTGGAGGAGTCTTAGAGGATTTAGTACCTAAAAATAGCACACGGCGTATGCACTCCGTCCATCAGTCCCATGCCTGACTCAGCCGCGTGTCCCTGTGAGGGATTTGTGAAGACCCCGGGAGTGCTGACTCAGCCTAAGACCGAGTGTTTAACACTGACTTGGATGACGCGGTGCAGTGTCTTATTACAGTACAGGGCAACCTCTCCGGCACTGATAACAACCCTCAGTACGTGGAAAAGTCTTAGCCTTCAGTTTCACCTGCGAAGACGGCGCTCGTTGTTAAAAAGGATAAACCGACACGAAGACCAGAGAGCTGTCTATGGGAGAAAAGCCAGCCGTTTTGAAGCTGAGTAAAGACGGAAAATCAATCAGAGTCATCGCACAGACATTGGGCACAACCAATACGACCGTTTGGAACAAACCACTGGTGTACCGAGCAACAGACACCGAGTGGGTCAATGGGCCAAGGAAAACGACAACATCTGATATGCGACCAAATATGAAATGTAATTTACTTTGGGCTGTTCCTATACTTTTGCTCACCTAAAAATTGGGTAATCTGATATATAAAACGCTCCGTATTTTGCTTTGTTTAACACGTCTAGATGTTAAATAAAAGCTGAAATCCTAATCTCTCGTCTCGTATCCATCTTTTGATCTCAAACCCAAACGTCTTCGGTGTAGAGCACAAACAGCCTTGCCGTTCCAATAGTTTCGGATGGGACTGTTCCGATAATAAACGAATTCCGCTGAAAAATGAACGAACGTTTTGTTGTTTAATTGGGGTAAGGAATCGAACACGACGTGTCCTGCTGTGCTTCCACCACCATGACCTTATTATTATTATTATTATTATTTCCCCCCCCCCACTAAAAGCATATACTTTTATATGAAGAACGCCATGTCATGCTTCTTATCCATTTATAGTTACCTTTAGCGTTGTGGAACTTGCCGCTGAACGTCTCCTTAGAGAAAACTTCACCGCTTATTATTAGTCTTGGATTAAGTGGAACGTCCACCTTCTGACCAATCAGATTGAAGAATTCGACACTACAGTCGTGTATGTAGTAGCGTAAATGTAGTATTTTTCTGCTCGAGTGTTCCTGTACTAACTCCCCCCTGTGTCATGTTCGCGGTGGTTCTCTGGACGATCATGTGATGTCTTTTTTTGTTTGGTCGCAGATCTGCAGATTCCTGTGACGGAGCCAGACATCAATAATCGATTGGAGTCTCTGTGCCGCAGTATGACCGAACACGCTCTGGAAGGTAAATCATCCGTCCTTATTTCTCCGAAATCTCCCCACGGTTGCTGAAACCCGTGATAGAAGGCGTCTGTTCGTTTTTACCGATTCTACCGGTTTCCGATGCGACGTAACGTGACACCGTTAGGACGTCACAGAGCTGAAAACTGTCGTGGCTACATCTCGTGGCTGATCGCTAACAATGAGGAAGCCAGAGGTGACGGTGGGAAGGGAACAAAAAAGGTCCTGAGACGACATGAGCTGGAGGAAGAAACCTGGAGAGACTCAGAAAGGGAACCCGTCCATTTTCCGGGTGACACCGGAGAGCGCGTTTAATGAATCGTTCTTCCACAATTGTATAGCGTAATTTGGTATTAGAGTCAAGGAGGAGGCGTGGCCTAAAAAACTCGAAAGGAACCATCACGAGTACCCGAGTAAGAATTCCGAGTTGAGGGGGAATCCTTTGGTTTTTCCTGGTCAGTGGTCCAGATTCCGAATTACGACCGCTAATCTAGTCTATTGCTCAGCTGACATTATTCTTGAGGAGTTTATGAGATACTATCGCCACCTGCTGGAGTGGCATGCTCATGAGCGTGTTCATTAATTTTTTTTTGTGTGTGTGTGTGTGTAGATTTCTTTTTGAAACTTTCTGAGGATTGAAAGTAGGCGTTCGAAAATATCTGTTTACATGTTGACTGAGACGATCCTTTACTCGTTAGCTACGTTAGTGCAAAACCTAAAGAGAGAAACTCCACACACCGAACACGTCTTAATCCTAATCGACGGACTAAAAGTTTGTGGTAAGTGACGAATGATGTACGTTCGGTTTTCGACCGATCCTAGTGGCTTTAAAGCACTCGGTTATGAGTATTTCCTCCTGTGCCTTTAAGGCAGTGCTCCTGTAAGGCAGTGGAAACACTGGAATGGGTACATTTTGTGCTTTTGGCTTGAAATGCAAAGAGTTTGGAATGTGAACAAACATGGTTTGAGGTAGCGCTGAATACTGGCTCGTTATGCCGTAAAGCACGCACAGAAAGCGTTCTTTATCGGCGAAACGTCTGAAACGGCATCCTCCTTAATTAGGTCAAACACTGCAGCCGTGCTTCCACCGTCGGCCCCCGAGCTGCGGAGGAAAATTACACTGTAGCTTTTGGACAGAGCAAGAATGTACTTTTCCGTCTCTGAGAGTTTTCGAGCGAAGCTCCTCGGTCAGTCGTCGCCGACGTAACCCGAGCTCAGAGCGGCAGCCACAACAAAACGCGGCAAATCCCTCAGACTGCTGAATAACCCCACTGCTCTGGGTGTGACTTTAGGCTGCGAGGGGAAAAAAAAAAGAAGGTGACCGTTCCCGTGTAAAGCGGAGTTTTCCCTTCGCATAAAGAGGGTGTGTGTGTTTTTTAGTAGCCGAGCTGAGACAGAGACCCTCAGTGGCCGGACAAGTGCGGCTTTGTGTGTTTGGAGCACAGTAAGGCACTGCGGTGAGCTCAGGAATGCCCGAGCCGCTGCCCACAGAGCTGGCTGTGTTCCTGTACCACGCTCAGCCAAAACTTACCCCCAAATCCCCCACCGGAGTATTTCCCCACTACACTTTCTACTAGTGATCATAATTCATTTTATTTATGTTTTGCCTTTCGGACATTTAAACGATGGATATTGGTCATATACCTACGTGCTCTATATACTTTGGGTCCAGAAAAGAGTTTTAAAAAGGCTTTTGAATATAATACTACTACTACTATTACTACTACTACTACTACTAATAATAATAATAATAATACATTTATTTATGTAGCACCCTTCTGAAACAAAAGATTTGTTTGGCATTAAAGGTTCAGAATCAGGACCTCCTTTCCTGGGACTGACAGACACAGAGGCCACACCTCCTTCACTGATACTGATAGACACAGAGGCCACGCCTCCTTCACTGCTGATAGACAGAGGCCACACCTCCTTCACTGATACTGAGAGACAGAGGCCACACCTCCTTCACTGATACTGATAGACACAGAAGGTCACGCCTCCTTCACTGATACTGATAGGTAGAGGCCACGCCTCCTTCACTGATACTGATAGACGCAGAGTCCACACCTCCTTCTCTGATACTGATAGACAGAGGCCACGCCTCCTTCACTAATACTGATAGACGCAGAGTCCACACCTCCTTCTCTGATACTGATAGACGCAGAGTCCACACCTCCTTCTCTGATACTGATAGACAGAGGCCACGCCTCCTTCACTGATACTGATAGACAGGCCACGCCTCCTTCACTGATACAGATAGACAGAGGCCACACCTCCTTCACTGATACTGATAGAGGCCACACCTCCTTCACTGATACTGATAGACGCAGAGTCCATACCTCCTTCACTGATACTGAGAGACACAGAGGCCACGCCTCCTTCACTGCTGATAGACACAGAGGCCACACCTCCTTCACTGATACTGAGAGACACAGAGGCCACACCTCCTTCACTGATACTGATAGACGCAGAGTCCACACCTCCTTCTCTGATACTGATAGACAGAGGCCACGCCTCCTTCACTGATACTGATAGACAGAGGCCACGCCTCCTTCACTGATACAGATAGACATAGGCCACACCTCCTTCACTGATACTGATAGAGGCCACACCTCCTTCACTGATACTGATAGACGCAGAGTCCATACCTCCTTCTCTGATACTGATAGACAGAGGCCACGCCTCCTTCACTGATACTGATAGAGGCCACGCCTCCTTCACTGATACCGATAGAGGCCACGCCTCCTTCACTGATACTGTTTACGAATTAAACAGTGTAATAATGAATGACTGACTCGTGTATGTTCTTCATCGTATATTTGTAGATGGTGTCGATCGGACGTCCACTATCTGAGAGAGCGCACGAGAAGGAGGCGGAGCTAACCATGAATTGAAGAGACGGTGGAGAGGAGGGCCGGCTTTACACCGGCTTTGTCCTTAAACTCCGCTCACTTGCTCATCTAACCAACACAGCCAGTGGTAGTGGAAGTAATGGCTGGTGGGTGTGGCTTACATGCTACCTTTCACCTTCTTCTGAAAGCCTGCTGCAACTGACCAGCTCCCATCATCATCCTCGTCATCCTCATCATCATCATCGTCATCGTCGCCATGACTACTTTATTATTTTTATTGTTTATTTTTTTTTTACATTAGGTCATTGGATATTTTTGGGAGATACAAAGAGAACAAACAAAATAATATCGTAAAACTGATCAGAGGTACTGTATGAGGTTCGGAGAAGAGAACAGAGGACGGAGAACTCCACGAGACTTAAGGATCGTCAAGCTGCCTCGCAGCACGCCGAAACCAAAAAAAAAAACAACAGCCACACCCTAAACTCCAGGAGCTGATCATAACTTGCATGGGCTCACCAAACCAAGTCGTTTACAGACAGCTGTCAGTCATCATCTCCAACAGCAACTTCCAGCATCAGTTTACAAGGTTTTTCGTTTTTCTCGGATTCATTTGGGAATTTCCCGGCCATTTGGGAAGCTGTTTTGTGAACGTTTCGAAGCGCGAGAGCAGCAGTGGTCAGAGAGGAGACGAGGAAGGCATGAGAGAGAGAGAGATAGAGAGAGAGAGAGGGAAATGACGTAAGCATGTGGAGGATGTGAGGTAGAACGAGAGGGGGAAGGAATGTCGTAAATGGATTCGGACGTCAAGGGAAGTGTACGAAGGCACGTGGTAAGTCAGGCTAAAGCGGATGTGTTTGCTCGGAATGGAAAGTTGATGCTTGTTAAGATTCCCATCTGGGAATCTTATTCGATAGGCATCACCGATTTGGATTTGCTCACGTGTTTGTATTTGAATGTCTTCGGAGAAGATTAACCGAAAGTAGGAGTCGTGTAAAAGTCTACGCCGGACCACTGCTCGCCGAGGAAGACGTGCTTATATTTATTCTCAGCGATACGCTCGGATTGTAAATAAACACGTGAATACAAACAGACGCGTCCGTTAGAGAGCTTTTTGAATTATACTATCCGCATGCTGGAGTGACTGGAGGAAATCGTACTCGAGTATGTAGCTCCACCTGGTGGCCAAATGATGTAACATGCAGTCATGTGCCTTCACATGGACATTCGGGCATCCAAAACAACCCCGATCTACTGTGCTGATGGTTTGTGGGTGGAGACGGAAACTTTTTTTTTTTTTTCCTTGACGTGAACAGGAAACATTTCACGCTCGGCTAACGTGACGTCATCCCTAGCTATATGTTACACTATGTCAGCAATTTCTCAGTGTTATAACTGATACACTTTGCAGTTCATTAACAGAAAGACTCACTGTATGAAGACTTGAAGATAACGATTATCGATACATCTTATGAGGACAGATTCAAAGAGCGCTGAAGATGAATTTAGGAAATGAGCTGTTTAGTTTGGTTCTCGTCCCTCCCAGTGTCGTCTTAAGGTCAGACAGTCGTCTAGCGTCTCGCGTTCGTAGGTTTACAGTGTGGAATAAGCTTTACGGTTTAACTTTGTGAATCTCAGCCTCTTCGTGATTTTTTTTCTTTCACTTCCGAGTAGCTGTTTGACTTTTCTGCATGGGATAGAACGTGGATTTTCGGGGCAATTTGAAAGCCCTTAAAATTAGGGCTGGGCGATATGGCAAAAAAATATTCTATCACGATACCCGAGGACATAACTACGATACACGACGCGTATCGCGATATATAATTCAGCTAATACGCTGTCTGCAAAACGAATTTGACGATACTTTTCTTTAACTCCTACACAGACAGAGATTACGCTTTTAAAATATTACGTCTATCCATTCAGTACCGTTTAATTTTTAAATTATTAAAAGCGTTTTTAAAAAAAAAAATTTTAAAAACAACAAAAAAACATCACCATACCAACGATATCTCGGAAACGTGTATCGCGTGTATCGTTTATCACGATACGGATATTATATCGATATATCGCCCGGCCCTGCTTAAAAATGAACGTTTGTCGAGTTTTGTGTATGGTAGTTGTTGGGTTTTTTTCTTCCTGATATAAGATCTTGTTTGTCGTACACTCGGTGCTGTGAAACGCTGAACTATTGAAAGCAAACATGTGCAATAGATTGGACGGAGCGTGCTGGAGAACACAACGTAGATCATGAGTGGATCAAAGGGGTGTCCACTGGGGATGGGATCCCTTGGAATCAAACAAACAAGCAGTTATAGGTGCGGGAGCGGGCGGTCAGATATGAAGCTCGCGTGACAGAGAACGTTTCATTAACGTGGGAGTGTACTCGTGTGATGATTTTTTTTTTATTATTATTATTTTTTACTGCATTTAATCATTAATCTTTAGTAAGCGCTTTATCCTGTTCAGGGTCACCTTGGTTTAAACGACCAGCTTAGAAAATATGATCAGCTAAAGTTTGATAGAAATTCTAGTGTACAGGTGTAAGCAAACATAACTGCCAGAGATGGTAGGATATCATGAATCACAGTGTGTGTGTGTGTGTGTGTGTGTGTGTGCTTTTAGCTCTTCACTGCCAACAATACCAGAGTTATGAAATAGATTTACGGGCTGTTGGCTTCACACACAGCCGCACCTCAAGCTAGATAAGGTCCAAAGATGCTATCACACGTTAGCAAAGCAATAAAGTCCAGAGTGCTGAGTAAAGGGTCTCTGCTGAACAAACGTTGATATTTCTCACTTTATGGGACTTTAAAATAATGAATTAAAAAAAAGTTGCAAGGGATTTAATGTCAGATATATATAGAACAGTCGGAAAAGTTCTCGAAGCTGCCTAGTGTTAGCTTGGCTAACTAGATAACGCTAAGCCTTGAGGTCGGCTAGTCGACTAGCGACAAGCTATCTGGTGTTAGCGAAGCCTTAAATCCAGCTAGATGTTATCTAAATGACATACGTAGCTGTTTTACGTTGCGTTCAGTCTGTGCTGTGCTAGTCAGAAAAGAGAGAGAGAGAAAGAGAGAGAGGTCTTCGTGACCGCGACAGGAAACGGAACGACTGTTTATTTATTTAACACCCATTAAGTAAACGTTTCCGAAGGTTTTATGTAGTCAGGAGTCATTTACATGAATGAACATGAACAATAGCTTCAAATCCGTCCTTCATCCACACTTGGAAATCGATGAAAGTTATGGAATCGGTCTGACTGACTGAGTTAGCTGACACGGCTGCATGTTAGCTAGCTAGCAAGCACTGCTTATTTTTCTCTAGGAACTTCTCGTAGGTCTCACAGGCCAGGTGGGATTTATGAATCAGAAAAAGAGCCGATAATATATATATATATATATATATATATATATATTTTTTTTTCTTTCTGTGATAATTTTCCTAATTCACAGAATTTTTGTACTCAGAATTTTAGCAATAACGGGCTCGCACGCTAGCTACCTAGCTATCTCCGTCAACAGTCCTGA
Source organism: Ictalurus furcatus (assembly GCF_023375685.1). Classification (NCBI taxonomy): domain Eukaryota; kingdom Metazoa; phylum Chordata; class Actinopteri; order Siluriformes; family Ictaluridae; genus Ictalurus; species Ictalurus furcatus. The sequence continues at coordinate 1,559,407 of NC_071263.1, read as the reverse complement.
AGCTTAACTAGGTCTGATTTCTCTGAGAAAGATAATGTAAACTGTGACTAATATTAATAATTCCAAAGCGAACGTCCGTGTGAACGTCCACCCACACGCCTGAGAAACTTCTCCTCTTGCTCTCCAGAGACTTGAAAGCAACAGAATGAGGCACTTTGCAACGTTCCCTAAGAATGATACTCTTAACGTGAGTTGAAATAGATGGGGCAGAGCATGGACTATCACTGCCTTACACACACACACACACACACACACACATACACGCACATGTGGTAAAAAGCCGTGTCAGAGAATGCCTCCATTTTGTGTGTAATAGCGCTTTAAAAGTGAGATGCGTTCAATGGCACCTTTAATTCTGTAGATCGTTACAAATGCTGTTCTGAACTAGTCGGCTTCTTCTTTCCTGCCTATGATTAACCTTTAAAGGAAAACGTTTTCTAGACGCATGCTCTTAAACCGCCGTGAGGCTTCGTGTGTGTGTGGGTCTCATTCGAGCGGTGCGTTTGTGTAATAGCCACTCAACACTGCCATTTGAACGAACCCCTATTAGCAGATTCAAATGATTATTTATTGGTTCTTTTTTTTTTTCTATTATTGTCGCAGATGTTATTGTATACATTAGATGTATTATTTAAGATACCATATGTATTAACTCGCTATGGCTGGTAACCATAAGTACATCTCATATCATTTTGTTATTTTGTTGTTGTTTGTTTTTGTTTTTTTTTTTCCTCTTTATCCGAGAAAAAAAAAAAAAAAAAAGTATTTTATCGTCCTGATTTGATTTCGTTCTTTCTTCGCGTCGTGTAAATCGCTCGCTCCGGGATCCAGATGGGATCGGGGATCGCATGCTGTACAGCGCAGGGTCGGAGTTCAGGCCTCGGCGTGTTAACGCATCGTCGTAGAGTAGATGAGAAACGCAAAGCTGACGTCTCAGATGGTTCTTGCAGTCGTGTGGCAGTCGGCATGAGACGATGCTATGAGCTTCAGGAAGTGATCGGTGTGTGTGTGTGGGCGCGCGCGTGTTTCTCAACGGGTACAAATATATGTGTGGCGGTCTGGGAAAACCCTTAGGACATCGCTTTAAGAAGACGTAAATATATTTGAACCGAACCTATGTTCGCCTACAAAGATCGCGTTACGTAACGAGGCATTCAGGACAGATACGGCTAGATAGAAAACGTGTCGAAAATCCCCCCATTCGGAACCCCGAATGCCCGCTAGGCTCCTGCGTCATCATCGAAACGAAGAAGAGCGCTCTCTGTCCGAACAACAGACGCAAACGAGCCGCACATATACACGAGTCTATTAAGTACACCTGCACCGCTCGTACCAGGTCAGTACTACGAGTGGGTGTACCTAATAAACCGGCAACCCAGTGTATAGCCCATACGGCGCGATTTTGTGTCCGTTTAACTGCACACGACTGCAACCCAAAGGTCAAAGAGAAAGATATTCCAAAGTGTTTGATTTTATTTTTTTATACTGGCTGTGTTCATTAGTCATATTGCGTAATTATCTTTCTTTTCTTTTTTTTTTTTTTTTTTAAAGGAAAACAAATCTGCATCTATACTGTACGCTATACCGCTTTACTGTGTCCTTTAATTACCTTCAAGAGCCGATGTCCTGTATTGACTGCAGGCTTATATATATATATAAATATATAAATAATACATATATTTAAACAACAAAAAAAAAAACATCATATGTTTAAAAAATTACAAAAAACAAACAAACAAACAAACAAAAAAAAAGTAATTTATATTTTAAAAATGCATGTGAGGCTGGGAAGTCGTATTTAGAATAACAAATGGCAGTGCCTTTTTCCTCTCGTTTTTTTTTTTTTTTTCTTTCTTTTTTTTCGGATATTTAGCCGAAATGTAAAGGATTTTATATGGATTTAAAATATTTAGTGGTTAATAACAAAGCTGGAAGCATTGACTGTTTAAAAAAAAAAAAAAGGAAAAAAAAAAAAAAAAAGGATCAATCCAAACAAACAAATTGTTGGTTTTATGAATTTTTTTTTTAATTATTATTATTATTATTATTATTTTTTTTTAAGAAGCACGTCCTTTTGTTGGCCTTGTCTGTCAGATAAACACTTCAGTACTGCTTAGGTACTTTCAATGCTGATATGAAGTTATATGAATTAAACCTGTTTGTACAACAATCAGATTTCTCTCTGTGTGTGTGTGTGTGTGTGTGTGTGTGTGTGTGTGTGTGTGTGTGTGTGTGTGTGGTGTCTGCGAGTAAATGGAACGTCTTGTAATACGTTTTCAAACTGACGCTGCAACGTGACATTATATTATTCTTGTTCTTCTCCTCGGAGGAGTACGCTGAACGCGACCCTGAAGAAGATTTAACGCCTCGGTTAAATACTGAGACTTTAAGTCTGCAGCTGAGCGTTTCGGCTTCGGTAAAGAAGTATTCTCTCTCTCTCTCTCTATGAGGTTCTTTTTAAATAAAGTTAAGAAAAGGTTTACCATAAAAAAAAAATAAATAAAAATTAAATCAATGATACGACTACTGGCCACTTTAATAGGAACACCTGCGTACACACCAGTTCTGTGGGCGGGTGGAAACATCTTGTAGACGAGCGAGATCAGAGGGTTTGCGCTAACAGGAAGGCTTCGGTAAATTATCCACCACGCTTTACAACCACGATGTGCAGAAAAAGCATCTCGGGAAGCACTAGACTTCAAAGGTTGAGCGGGGTGGACTAGAGCAGCAGCAGACCACATCGGGTTCCATTCCTGTAAGCCAAGAACAGGAATCTGATAATAATAATAATAATAATAATAATAATAATAATAAACCTTAGGTTCCAAGTATAAATCCTTCAGAAAGCAAAGAATCCTGAACTATCCGAAGATGGCCGCGGGATGTTTTTCTGCTTCTTCTAATAAAAACAAAAACTTTCAGCATGGTTACAAGCGATTTTCAAACAGAATTTATTTGATGAACTTAACATCAGTTTGCTGTAAATGAACACTTAAGTGTACTCAGGACTGGGGGAGTCCCTGTGAAGGCCACATGAACAGGACTGGAACACTAACGTGAAGTGTTCGCTTTCTCACTCACGTTTACGTAAAAACACCCACATCCATACATCTCAAAAGTTATAATATATATATATATATTCTTCTGAATATATCATTCAAAACATGAAAACACAACAAATTACTTTAGGTGGTACATTCAAAATAAAATAGAGCATATATTTTGTGTATATATATATATATATACACACACACACATCATCTAAACCTGATGTGTACTGACGAGTTAATAGAAATTTCTCTTGACGTTATTAACATTTGACATGTATATAAATATCTGAGTAGTAAACTATGTTTTCTTTGAGGCTTGGATTTCGATCGCGTGCATCACCGGCGCTGTGAGAGGGAAAAGCTCACACCGATCAACATCGTTATCAAAGTTGAGATCATTTTCATATCTCAACCGCAACTTCAAACTTTGGTCCGTACACAACAGCGAGAAAGAAAAGAAAGAAAAAAGAAAAAAAGAAAAAGATGGTCCTATATCAGAGGAGTGAAGAAGACTGACGGCCTTCGGTACAGTAACACGCTCACACGGACAGGACACGACACGACGTGGTGCTGAGTGGATCATGCGTGGGTCATCAGGTACACGGAACACAGTTAATACACTTTGATGACTGAACTACACACCTCACACACCGACACGTGACACGTTACAGTACAGTTTGGATACACGGATCTGGGATTAAAAGTTTACCTGAAAAATGGGTGAATTACAGAAACAATTCGTGTGTTTAAGTTCAGATTAAATTTATGGCCATTTATTCTTTCAGGCCATCAGATTAAAGCAAGAAACAACCTCTCAGTTTAAACCAATCAGAATCTCTTACCGCTATCAGTTTAAACCAATCAGAATCTCTTACCGCTATCAGTTTAAACCAATCAGAATCTCTTACCTCTATCATTTTAAACCAATCAGAATCTCTTACCGCTATCAGTTTAAACCAATCAGAATCTCTTACCGCTATCAGTTTAAACCAATCAGAATCTCTTACCGCTATCAGTTTAAACCAATCAGAATCTCTTACCTCTATCAGTTTAAACCAATCAGAATCTCTTACCTCTATCAGTTTAAACCAATCAGAATCTCTTACCGCTATCAGTTTAAACCAATCAGAATCTCTTACCTCTATCATTTTAAACCAATCAGAATCTCTTACCGCTATCAGTTTAAACCAATCAGAATCTCTTACCGCTATCAGTTTAAACCAATCAGAATCTCTTACCGCTATCAGTTTAAACCAATCAGAATCTCTTACCGCTATCAGTTTAAACCAATCAGAATCTCTTACCTCTATCAGTTTAAACCAATCAGAATCTCTTACCGCTATCAGTTTAAACCAATCAGAATCTCTTACTTCTATCAGTTTAAACCAATCAGAATCTCTTACCGCTATCAGTGTAAACCAATCAGAATCACAGCATCTATCAGTTTAAATCAGAATCTCGTACCTGTATGTGTTAAGTTTCTATGTGATGTGTATATTCTATTTATGCTTTTACTACATCTTATGACTTTGATTCAATTGTTTATTATTCTTATCAACAATTCAAAATGAAGAGCATTGTTTGGGAATACACCCCCATTATCCCCAACATCCATCACTTTCCTCTCACTTAAATCCGATTAGGTTGTGAGTTTTTCTTTTCATACAGAGTATAAGGTATTAGGGGGTAGCACAACCCAAAATCATGAAATACAACCCGACAGGTCTAATTAATATTTCAGGTTTTCCATGGTGACTTGCAGCAACGAAAGTACACAGTTTTTGTGCGTGTGTGTGTGTGTGTGTGTGCATGGATTTTGTTTGTTTGTTTGTTTGTTTGTTTGTTTGTTTTTCACACTGACTGAACATTTCTACTCATTTCACCTTTTTTAAAAAAAAAAAAAAAAAAAAAAAAAAAAGTTACATACTGCAGCTCTAATGCGGGTCAGATCACACGCGTTTGGATAGAAATACGGCAGCGGTAGCGTCCATGTTTAAAATCATCCTAGGTCTGTCAGCGAGTCAGGGTTAGGACACCGAGTGGTATTTATGGTGGTATAATGCATCTGGCAACTGAATAAATATAAAGTGGCTAAAAGGGTTTTCACATTTGTCGAAAAACTTGTTGCTATGACGATGTTGTTACAGTGATGGAAACTGTCGGCTATATTAGAATTTGAGTCTGTGGACCTATAACCACCTGAAAATCATAAAAAAAGCACTCAAAATCTCTGTGCGCTTGAGCGCGCACACACACACACACACACACACACACGTAAAAACACTAGGAGGGATGGTTTAACTGAGGTATCTCCCACTCTGAGAAAGCAAGTGCTGGGAGAACACACTCGCCAGCAGCACAACCTCCCCTTCGAGGCCAGTACAGAAACAACATGATGGTGAAGGATGGACGTGTCGGAGAAGGATGTCTGATCTACACACGTGGCTCGTCTCAGCTCCGGATCAGTGTGAGGAACTCGTCTCTGGTTTTGGGGTCCTCGCGGAAAACGCCCAGCATAGTGCTCGTCACTGTTTTACTGTTCATCTTCTGCACGCCTCGCATCACCATACACATGTGACTGTCGAGGAGAGAGAGAGAGAGAGGGGAGAGCGCACACAACACAAACATGAACAAAGCACTTTCAGGGAAGATATTCAGACCTTTTCCTGTAGAACAGATCAACATATAAGCTCAATATACAGACAGGTGACAAATTAAAGGAAAAAAACCCAACATAAAGCATGTTAACTAGTCAGGACATTGTTGGGTTTCTGTGTGTAGAGTAGCGTGACTATGTTTAGATGGGAAAGGGGAGGGGTGTGAGCCCCTCGCTGGCCAAACAATTCACACCGCTCCACAATAACTTTGGTACAGAGATAAAAACGTACAGCACGACTAAAGCCTTTTCGATAGTAAACACTGTACACTACTGCCGCAATAAAATGATAAACATTTAAACCTAGAAAACCAAGTTTAAAAAAAAAATAAGTTTAAAAATACTCGAGTTTTGGTGCCGGTCTCGTCCGTGCCTGGGTTTTCCAGCTCTTTTGATTGGCGCTTATTGTAAAATTGTATCGAGGAGTACTTCGTCTTCATCTTTCATTATGTTTTCTCCGCTCATCTACGCCGGTAGGTGAGCTCGAGTCTTTCGGTCACGAGGCCCCGAACGTCGAACCTTTTCGTTTAGTTTTACGCTCGAATTGAAAACGAGTACAAAAAAAAAAAAAAAAACAACAACAAAAGGCTAGACAGCATGCTGTGCGAGTAATAAAGGAGTTCGTACGTTGCCTCGACGACCACTCCGACTCCGGCGGGCTGTAGAGCTTCGGTGATGGCGACGGCGATCTGTTTGGTGAGACGTTCCTGCACTGAAATCGACAAAAACACCAAATAAATAAATAAATACACAATGTTCGACTCGTACGTTAACATCTCGGTTTGAGTGTGACCGTATAGAGAAAGAAACGCTGACAGAAAAGAGAGAGAAGAGGAGTGAAAGAGAGAGAAAAATAAACACACACACACACTCAAATATAAAATTTATATATATATATATATATATACACACACACACACACACACACACACACATACATATACACACACACACACACACACACACACACACACACACACACACACACACACACACACACACATATAGAAGGGAATTGAAGGGAAGGAAGAAAGAGAATGAGGGGAAAAAATTAATTCATAGGCCCTATAGAAATTTGACAAGATGAGGAGACAGGAACAGTACGAACAATAGATACAAAAACCAGAAAGGAAAAAAAAATGAGAGCGAGAGAATTAAAAACAGGATGAAAACGAAGTACGGGAATGGAGAAAGGACGAAAGAAAGAAAATCCTGAGGGGGAAAGAAGAGGGAAGGCGTGGTAAGGCATGACGCAGGGTGAGCTGGACTAACGAAAGAGGAAAGGGAGAGAAAGAGAAAAATAGCTGTTTAACAAAAGCGGATCGTTACCTTGCAGCCTTCTGCTGTAGATCTCAACGATCCTGCAATGAGAGAAACGCAGAGAGACACGATGATGTGCGCGTCTGTGTGTGTTTGCATGTGTATGTGTGTGTGTGTGTAAGAGAAAGCGCTAAACCTCAGGTATTAAGGTCAGAGAGGATCAGTGTGGTCTTCTTACGTACTGGAGTTCTAATCTTCTTAAATGCTACACACACTTACACGCGCAGAAACAAAGCGGGGACGTACACAGGCTTCGGCGTAGTGACCGCAGCCTGCTTTAATAAGGCTTACCGTTTCGCGCGCTCAGGAACGGCAGCGTTAATAAAAGCGCTATTGCAGCTTTCTCTGAATACGGGTTAATACTCGAGTCTGAATTACGCGTTCCCGGCCTTAACATCGACGCAACTTAAAAGGAGCAACTTGTGTATTATTACCCATGATGCACCAGAAATCCGGTGCACAGCTAATGCATACTACCTACAATGCACAGATTCCGTTCACTACTGCACAAATAAATAAATAAATAAAATTTAAAATGTAAACATCATATTAGATCAAACAAAGAAGATTAATCACGTTTCTCGTCGTCTTTTATAAATTCGAGCTGATAAGCAAAGTCGACGCTGAAGTCGGAAAACTAACCAAAAAAAAAAAAACGTTTACGTGAAAATGATGTAGTGCTCGCTTTGTGGTGCTTGGGCCCCGAGGATTGCTTGAGGAATGCTCTGAGTGTGTGCGTGTGTGTGTATGATTATTTTACACACCTTGCCAGTTTGCTGAGGCCGAGAACCCTCTTGTTAGGTAGGTAGCCTATGTGGACCTGCAGGCAGCGAAACACAAAGTCGAATTCAAAAGTACATTTCATACGCAGCACTGAGCTGAACGTGGACAGAAAAAAACGCATGGCGCTTCGCCGAGCGTGAACTTCCTGCGAACGCCGGTGGCGAAGAGATGAATCGGTTTCATCAGTTTCTGATTTTGAGAGAGAGAGAGAGAGAGAGAGAGAGAGAGAGAGAGAGAGAGAGAGAGAGAGAGAGAGAGGATTAAAGGCAGACAGAAAAGAAGAGAAAGAGACAGCATGAAGACAGAAAGAGATTTAAAAACAAAAGCAGAGAGAGGAAAAGGAAAGAGCAGCAAAGATTAAGAACAAGCGAGAGAGACAGAGAGAGAGAGAGAGAGAGAGAGAGAGAGAGAGAGAGACTCAGTGTGTGTTTAGAAGCTCTCTTGCCCTCAGGCCTTGAGCAGAAGCTCCACTCAAATGTCAGCAACAATGTGATGAAGCTGAGCAGGAGAAAGGGCAACGCGTGCACACACACACACACGGTTTACTAACGTTGTGAGGACCTAATTATTAATGCAGCTAATTAACGCTATGCCTACACCTAAATAAGGTTTAATAGCCCAAAACGAAACCTTCTGGCTCTTTATGGTTTTGTTTTTGTTAAATAAAAGCTGACGTTAAATAAAACTGGTTTATGGAAATCTACATCTCCGTTATGAAGATGATGCTGGGTTCATTTTGTAAATTAAAATGAGATAAAGGTTACATTTGTATTAATATGAAATAAAATAGATGGACTCATAGATGAGCAGTGAGAAGAGTGTGTGATGTGTGTAAGTGATGTGAAGCATGAGAGCACACCCGAGTGCGTTGATGTATGTATGTGTGTGTGTGTGTGTGAGAGATGCTGACAGGCCTGGATATCAGTGATGGAGGATGAAAAAAGGTGGACGCACAGCCGACTGAATGATTATTGTCGCAGGCATGGAGAGATGAGGAAGGACAAATGTGGGCTGAGAGAGAGAGAGAGAGAGAGAGAAAAGGGAGTATAAGAGAGACACAGATAAAGACACAGAGAGAGAGAGAGAGAGAGAGAGAGAGAGAGAGATGAAGAGACAGACAGATAGAGAGAGAGAGAGAGAGAAACAGAGGGACAGAGAGAGAAAGTGTGAGAGAGACACACAGAGAGAGAGCGCGCGAGAGAGAGAGAGAGAGAGAGAGAGAAAGTGAGAGACACGCACACACACGCACACACACACACACACACACACACACACACACACACACACACACACACACACACACACAGAGTGAGACAGAGAGAGAGAGAGACATATAATATGTGGGAGAGACAGAAAGATAGAGAGAAAATCATAGAGAGGGACAGAGAAAGAGAAAGAGAGACAGAAAAGGGAGTGAGAGCCTGAGACATAGACAGAGAGAGACACACACACACAGATAAAGAGAAGAAGAGACAGAGAGAGAGACAGATAAATAGATAGATAGAGAGAGAGAGACAGAAAGAGAGCGAGACAAAAGAGAGAGAGAGATCTATATAGAGAGAAAGACAGAAAGAGAGACGTGTCAGCAGGGACAAGGAGGAAAGTGATGACACCTAACAAACTAAATTGTGGGTAGAAAAATAAATATTCTGGAACACCTCTGTGTGGGTGCGTGTGTGGTGTGTGCACGTGTGTGTGTGTGTGTGTGTGTGTGTGTGTGTAGTGTGAGATCGATGGCTGGTCCTGTCATCACCAGCATGTGTACACTGACAGGACTCGGCTGCGTCTCTTTTGTGTGAGACGGAGCACAGCTGCTGCGCTGTAAGGGGCGTGGCGCGTCTCGTGTATCTCGTGTGTCACTCGCAGTTTCCGTGTTTGCGTGGGACTTTCCCTCCATTCTTCTGGGAGAGTTAATTACTGCTATTCATGTCATCTTTCTCAGACAGGAAAGAAATCTACTCGGTCCAAAGGTAAGCGTGTGGACACGCCCCGCCCCGCGCCGCGGTGCTCTCAGTGCAGTTCAGTGTTTACTTTAGTTTCTCACAGGAACTCCGATGCTAACGTCGAGCTAACAGGTTTATAGCTCATAGCTAGCGTGTTCTCAGAGAGGAACGTGATTGGACGGAGGGCTTTACGCTTCACAGGAACATGAAAAGCGGCGAAGGAAAAAAGAAAGAAAAACAACAGATAGAGATTGACAGACAAAAAGAAAGATAGAACAGCAGACAAAGAAAGAACAACATATAAACAGAGACAGAAAGAAAGAATGACAGAGATAGATAGATTTATAATTTAATAATAATAATAATAATAATAATAATAATAATAATAAGGCAGTGTTTTGGCTTTAACCATGTGATTAATTATGCACGGAATCCTGCACTTATTTATTTTATGATGATCTTTCGCTCGGAGGAGAAAGGTGCACAGGGCGTGGTCCTTACTCTGCCGAAGATGGGGACGAGGTGGTGCTCGCACATGGAGAACATGTCGATGTCCTTCACGATCACCATCTCATCGTGGTCTTCGTCGAAAATGGCGTCGTTCAGAACATCTGCAAACATGAAGAAGAGACGCACACATTCACACACACTTCACACGCCATCCCTCCTCTTCCTCACATCGCACTCCTCTCACGTCAAATCCGAGTAAACACGTCCTGCTTTATCTCTCTGCCTTTCTCACGCGGGCTTTCTCATTTCCTGACTGCTATCTCTCAGCCGTGTGAGAACACGGACACGGGGCCTGTCGCTCCGCAGCGGTCCATTAACGAGGCGGTTTATCTCGGGTCTGATCGTCACGCCAATAACGCTGCTGACGAAGGAGCTTTAATATTAAAGCCACAATAACCAGGTCTGATCCCTCGTCTGATCCCTGGTCTGATCCCTCATAACACTCAGTCAACACTGACCAAAGTGTATTACTGTTCCTTTATTTATATTATCGAGCAGAGAGAGAGAGAAAGAAAGAAAGGGCGAGAAAGAGAAAGAAAGGGAGAGAAAGAGAAAGAAAGGGAGGGGAAGAGAAAGAAAAGGAGAGAGAGAAAGATTTTACTTTTAACAGTCCTTTATTTTAACCATTCATGATGTGTCTATCGTTCTTACAGCAAATAAATAGTATCTCTAAATACCTAAATACTTAAATAAATAAATAGATAGATAAAAAGATAAATAGTTAGACGAATAAATTTAAGAGCAAGTGTTTCTGTTAAAAAGTTAACATTAATGATTCATTTTCAACACAACATAAAGCCTCGCCCTGCCCCCAAACCTTACAGACGCCCTGCAGTCAAATTCAATTCTGAGTCTGGCCTTCGAGAGAATGAGAGAGAGAGAGAGAGAGAAAGGGTAAAAGAAACAATACAATAGAAAATGAAAAAGATTAGGAGATAAACCCTGTAGATGTTAAAGGATCTGGGCCTCTTTCCTGATATTTACTGCGAGCAGAGTGGAGAGAGGAGAGAGTAGAAAGTGGAGAGAGAGGAGAGAGAGTAGAAAGTGGAGAGAGAGGAGAGAGAGTAGAAAGTGGAGAGAGAGGAGAGAGAGGAGAGAGCTGACAGACTAGAACCTGATGTGCTCTTCTGCCGGAGGTTCAACGTGTTGTGATGCTTTTCTGCTCACCACGGTTGTACAGAGTGACTACTCAAACCAGTCTGGTCTTTCTCTTACTGACGAGACCCGCAGGACCGCTGCACACTCGGTCGAGTGTATATTTCATTAGATTTCTGAATTCAGGGCAACTTTAAAATTCATTCTCAACTCTGAAAAGCTAGAAGGTGTTGATTCATTTCCTCCAACAACTAACAGGGAGTCATACCAGTCACCTGGCTTTGTGTCTGGCCACGCTGTTGGTTAATTTCCTTCATCAGCACAACCCCAAGTCCTTCACTACCTCCACAGTGTTGTTTCCTTCTACAATAAACACGAACAGTGTTAGAAAAATATTCTCAATTATACTTCGGTTACTTAACTTACTGAGTATTTTTTTCCCTTTATACCATTTCAATTAATAGCCAACCAGGCACCCTTCTAGTGCATATGTGTGTGTGTGTGTTTTGTTTAAAACAACAACCTTTCATTGAAGTAGAACATAACCACTCAGTCAAACTCAACCTGAGGGCAGCAGCTGTTCAATGACACACACACACACACAACAAAAGAACAGGAAATCAAATCAGCGTCAGGCTCGAGCCGTCCCTCAGCCCCGCTCCCATCCCCACGAACACCACACACTCAATTACACTAACCGAACGGCCCTGCACACGCACCAGCACAAACACACACGCAAAAGATAATGAGTTGCCATGGATACCCTTTAAATTGGGGAGATGTCAACGAGCGGTTCAGCTGCTCGAACCCTGAAATAAAGGACGCAATCGGCTCAGCCCGTGCCAGACGTCAGTGACGCACGCGGCAAACAAAACGTGACGCGGTTTCACCCACAGATTCACCACCGTTTACACGTTTCACGCCGAAACCACCGCCGGTCCTTTCTGATAGAACAGAAAGAAAGAAGCCAAATGGGAAGAAAGAAAGAACAGACAGACCAAAAGAATGACAGAAAGGATGACAGACAGACAGACAAAAATAGGCAGATAGAAAGACAAATAGATTAACAGAGAGAAAGAAAGAAAGACAGCCAAAAAGAATGACAAAGATCAACAGACAGATAGACAGCAAGAAAGAACAACAGACAAAAAGAACAGCAGATAGAGAGACCGATAAATAGATAGATAGAATGACAAAGAACAGCAGATAAAAAATAAAGAAAGGAATAAAGAGAGAAAGAAAGATAGACGAGGTTCTGTGCTGATGCTAGGAACAGGCCTCTATCTGTACATAGGGATGGAAACTTTCTACAGAATCACTAATGAAGTGATTTAAATAAAGTCAATATAATAAATAAACTTGATTAATACCCCCTAACCCTTCTTTTAATAAACCCTAAATTAGTCAGCTCGTCATGGTGCTGCTAATCAGCCAAAAGCGACGCTTGTGCCAAAACCTACCGTACACCCTGTACTGTACACAACCAACACCTGAACTCAGGGCGTTTATTCAAACTAGCCATCGAATATTTCTATAAAACTATTTGTTTATTAAATCGGACGAATAATTCAAACCGGATTTCTTTCAAAGCGCACGATCAGGGAAGGGGTGGCGAATGTTCCAACCAATCACACACGAGAAGCCTGAGAGCCAGGTCGCCTTGACCAATCACGTGCGAGATAAGCATTTTGTACATGTCGCCGTTCCTCACCAGGGTGAAGGTCGCCAGGGGCACTGAACTCAGCTGAGCGCTTGCACATGAGGGTTTTAAGACTGGAAATCATGCCAAATGTTCAACAAATGAGGGCCCTAAAATGCTGTCCAAACCAGGACCAGATGTGTGCATCTGGGTAAAACTAAGAGGGGCAGCTCCCTGCCTCCACCACTCACAGTACAGGAGCAGAACAGCGATGTTATATTAGTCCACGGTAATACCAAGGATCCTCAGAACAAGTTCATTTCACACTAGCTGGACAACTGAAAAACCAACACACACACACACAATATATAAATATATAAATAAATATATATATATATATATATATATATATATATATATATATATATATATATATATATATATATATATATATATATATATATATATATATAAAAAACAGGAAGTACACTTTGAGGAAAACTGTTTTCCTTACAGAGAACAATGGATAAACAAAGGTGAGGTTTTTGAGAAGTAAACCGTTTGAAAGGAAACGTGAATGGAATGAAGAACATCAGCCGGGTGAAACCTGTTACAGCCCAGTTCCCAGGAACGCCTGCCAAGAGCCGTCCGTTATCCGATAAACCCAGCTCAATACTAAAAAATCCTAGAATTAAGACTGCTTTTTAAAGTTCGGCGCGATCGCCACCGTCGCCATACGTACTCCGACGTTCGTCATACAAAGCTGCTTTTTAATGAAGCCGTAATAAACGCCGGTTATGACCGCGGTCTGAACGGCCTCGCGTGATCACACACATGAAACGCGTTCATACCGTACAGGTGACACAGACAGACACCGCGTGCGTACGTGGCTTGGGAATGCGCTCGAGACGTCGAGAACGGACGGGATCAGGACGTTTCCGTGGTAACGTTCGATTATCAGTTTTATATAGTAGTTTGGGATAAATAAATGATTTCATCTGGACGTGGCTTGCAATATGATCCACACTCGTCACCGGCTTAAGACTCAGATATTCGCTTGTTTATACGAACACATCGGATTTAACATTTTTCAATGAGAATTGACTCGTTTTTCTGTGTTTTCAGATATACTTTCACACGCATAACTCAGCGGTAGCTCAGCGGTAGCTCAGCGGTTAAGACGTCGGACAACTGATCAGAAGGCCCTTAAGCAAGGCCCTTAAATATTAACCGCTCAGTTGTATGAATGAGATAAGCGGCGTCTGTCAAACAGTGTAAATGTAAATGTGAACATAACTTAAAATTGCTTATAGATAGCCAGGGGAAGGCTTGAAATCTTGGTCTCGGGATCCGGGTCCTAGTCTAGCTACAGGTTCTCTGTGAAGATGATCTGCTCTACAGAACAACATTTCCCAAACTCATAGGGTTGATCTACGCGGACGTCCTCCTGCCGATAACTATACCCTATACTTTATTTTAGTGTGCGCTCCCGACCCATCGTAAGTTGAATTGGGTGTGTTAGAGAAGGTCTCGGTCTCTCTCTCCATCTCTCTCTGTGTCTCAGGCTCTCTCTCTGTCGGTTCTCCAGGACCAGGGTCAGGACCCTGTTCCCTCCCAACATCATAACTCACCTATGATTTTCTCCTGATAACCCTTGGTGAAGAACTGCATGGCCGTGGCCGCCCGGTAAGGCGTCTTCAGCAGGCCTTGTCTCTGCGGATCTTCTCCCAGACCCCTGAGGATGGTGGTGTAGGCGGTGACGATACCCGGCAGGCTCATCTCGTTGTCCTCCACGCTCCGAGTGCGCTCTTCCCTCCAGCTCTCCATCACAGACGAACACGGGGCGCGGGTGCCGCTGGACTTCTCACCTTTGGGCGTCTCTTTAGGTGCGCCGTTCCACTTGGGCATCTTCTCCATCCCGTCCAGAAGTCCGTTCATGGCAGCGTCGTTGCTGGACGCGGCTTCGCTTTCTCTTTGACTCGGTTTGGAGCGCTCCATCATAGCAGCGGTGATCTCTGACCTTTCTGGTATAAAGTGTATAACATATAGTACTTATATACAGTTAGATTTAACTGTCACTTTAATGTGACACTTTTAAGCGTATAATATTTTAATATTACGTATTAATACCATTTTACAATATTAATTCTACTTCTTTAAGCCATAATTAAAACTAATCATGTAAGAGCTGTATGAGTGCTCTATCACTTTAAGAGTCACAAATAATTCAACTGTATTAATTATGCAAGCTTTGTATTAATAGCCTCTAAAACAGCTCAATTATAATTAGTGTACTTGTTTAAATCTTTGTATTAACCTTATTTCATCTTTCTCTGAGAATAATAATGAAATATAAACATATAGAAAGCACTCACTCGTGTGAAGTTTCTCCGTTTCACTGCTCAAGCCTCAGCTGCCTTTTCTCCTCAGGTTGTGTGCACGCGCCGAGCACCTCAACCTTTATAACCGTATGCTAATTCCTGACGCGCCATTGGTCACTCTGGCCGCGCACGTCACCCTTAGGGAGAATCTCTAAGCAAGCCGTTGATTGAACGGAGTGCACTGCGTAGGTCGCGAAACACTGTTCGATGCCAATCTGTCTATAGTGCGCCTACAGAGGGAGCAGCGAGAGATTCGGGATTGGAACACGTTTAAAGGCGTTTTAAGCGGATGAGACACTAATAACGTTAGAGAAGCAATGTGGCACCGATGTTCTTCATCACGATGCTCTATATTTTTAAATATACAACCATTAGACGTTCCAAAACGTACTCATCTTATTCAAATGTGTATTATAATTCATAATTTTGGGGATATCTTGGAAAATATTCAACACCAATGATCCCATTCGGATTAAAATCATATCCACAAACCCTTATATGTATATTTGATTTATTGTGTGGCCACAAATCCACTTTTAGAATATTGGCCACATGAGGTAAATATGTACTTCCATTTTATATATATATATATATGTTATAATGCATACTAACTGACCACTTTATTAGGAACACCTGTACACCTGCTCATTCACGCAATTATCCAATCAGCCAATAATCAATAACTTAAATTAGTTCATTAAATGAGTAAATTGACTGTGATATGGTTATTGGTGCCAGATGGGCTGGTTCGAATATTTCAGAACACGTAGATCTCCTGGGATTATTATGCAAAACAGTCTCTGGAGTTCACACGGAACGATGCGAAACATGGAGAACAGGTAAGTTGGTTCGAGCTGAAGGAAGGCCGTTATTGTTACTCAAATAACCACACTTTCCAACCGTGGTGAGCAGAAAAGTGTCTCATCAGCCACATGGGGTTCCACTCGTAATCAGCCAAGGACAGGAATCCGAGGCTATTCAGCAAAACTGGACAGTTGAAGACTGAAGAAAAACATCACCTGGTGTAACAGGTGTAACATTGCTTTGCAGACCCCGTACAGTGAGAACCAGGGGGCGAGATTAATTTAGACACTCGGTCAATAAACCAAATATTAGGAAAAATGTAAATTAAAAAAATAAATAAATAAAAAACAAACACTAGTGTGTTTCAGGTGTGATATCGTATTTAAACACTTTATAAAAAAGTCTTTATAAAACGTTTTATTTGCTTCATATGTAGTTAAACAGTTCAGAGAAATATGTACAAACATCAACAAACAAGATAAAAAAAAAAAAAGGGGCGATGGTTATCGTAAAGTTAGTTTAGTTTAACATTTATAGAAAGCATTAAAAAATAAAACACTACACGTGAGTGAGTATTAATTCTTGTCGAAGGCAAACGCCGAGAGCTTAGCCGAAGCTTCCGAATGCTTTTTCTTCTTTGCGCCGTTTTCATCTGCGTCCGCTTCGTTATTCCCCTCTTCATCCCGCTTTCTTTTCTTGAGGTCCGCACCCTCTCCGCTCGAGCCTTTCGCCTTCTCCGTCCACTTCTGAAAAGGGAAGATGAGACATTTTGTGTCCGGCGATCTCCGTTCACACGCGTCCTAATAACCCGTTAACAAATCCGACGGATCGCTCGATCGTTCATGTAAACACCTCGATCCGGATAGAGCGAAGAGATTGAGGTCACTCGGAATGAAATTCCCATCAAACGAGTTGGGTAAAAACGCGTTAAATACAGTAGACACTCTGCTTCTGTCAGTTTGGGAGAGGAAGCATTAGCGGGCCCAAAAAGTGAAAGAATTTATTGCGGATATTGGGAAATCGTACATACCGGCTTTCCAGGCGACAACGGCAACGAAAATTGCTTTCATAGTTTTTATTAAAAAACGACTGCACCTTGCTTGTAAATACTCTACATGACTACGTTCGACTGGTTTGAATTCCGTGATTCACCCAAAACTCCATACAAGGTGAAGCTCACAGAGTTGAAAAAGCAACAAAATGACAACTAAACGGTGAAAGTGTCTTTTACAGGGTGCCATTACTTCCATCCTAGCTGAACACCTAGTCTTCGCTTCTTTTATGAAATTATATACGATTCGAAGCCCATCAATCGAGGATCACGTTCCGCTCGTCTGAGAATTTACACCGACTCAAGAGCTCTAATAAGATACAATTCCCCCCCCCGCCCCCAGAACTAACTGTTCCTCCGAACAATTTAATGGAGAAATTCCTTCGTATCTCGCTTGATAACCGAAGCCGAATAGACTAGCTAGAGAAAATAGTCGCTGGACTGTGAACGTACATAATGGCTAGTTAAAAGCTAGCAACGAAACTTTACGACTAATTAACGGGCAAACGAAAAGGGGAATCTTTACCAGATCAACATCCTCCGTACCTTTCTGCTCGCTCATTCTTTACCTTTCTTTCTCTCCCCATGACCCCTGACCCTAAGCCGCATTCACGTCACCACCACCACCACCACGGAAGCAAGCAATGCTGTTTAATCAGAGTTGTTCAACAATACAAATGTGTGCGCTTTTATATTTTTAAAAACAGAACAAACATATTTACGTCAATATATCAGCACTAGGGGTGGGCGAGATGTCGAAATTGCTTCATGCGAGAAAAGGATACCTAGGTAGACAGCTTTTTGTTTTTTTTGTTTTTTTAAGTTATGAATCACCGGCACACGTCTGGGTCATACGTGCACAGAACAGACACGAATGTGCGCTATAATCACTATCGACAGAGCTTTTCCGGACTCGTTCGCTTCCTGAGTGAGGAGGCGAAAGCGGTGGACGTTACAGACCCGGCGTATGAGTCACCCACACGTGGCTTATTTATGAGAGCCAGGGCCGTGCCGCGCACGTTCGCCTTTCATCGCTTGTTCTATTCATTCAGTCTCCCTGAGCCCAGCGCCGCCTCCTCCTCCTCCTCCTCCTCCCCACACTACATTAACATAAGATCAATCAACACTTCCAATAAACACCTCCCCAGGGCTAGGTTTCCAGAGCGACGGGGCGGTCGAGCGCCCTCTCATCTTGTATCTGGGAGTGTGTGTGTGTTTCGAGTGTCATCTGCCTTGAGCGGAGTAGCCCATAGAGTGCAGGGTCACGAACTGAGAAATACAGCAGCGGGGAGAAAGGAAGAAAAAAAAAAAAAAAACGTAATGACATTTTAATTTACCCCTTACTCCAAACGTAGTCGATTAGATAAGATCTAACAGATAAGCGTGTCTTCAAGGAAAATAGCAGCCTATGAGCTGTGTGTTTAGGCATCAGTTCCCCGGAGACAGAATCCAGCAGCAGGGGAAACAGTTTAACCCCGTTACAGGTTAAATGAATTTCGAATGCCGCCGTCCGGCTCAGGAAGGTAGAAACGTCTGATATGAAAACGTGACATTTCAGCGAACGACATTTCATGTCGCAATCTCTTCCAAAAACAAACAAACAAAAAAAAAAAAACCACCACACCACACACAAATCTGTACCTTCATCATCCGGACTGTATTTACGTCATCATGGCTTTTATCCTCGTACACGTACGTATTGCGGCCCTAAATACACGTCGTTTCGCATACACAGCCTGAGCACTCTGGGTGGGAGGGGCACACTCAGTCTCTCCCCCGAGTCTCTCACTAGCCGATCGTAGGCGTCTGCGAACTCAGGTATGCGGAAGAGGGCGGAGGGCGCGTTCGGATGCTTAAAGGCTATGCGCTTTAGAACAATACGGTTCTTAAGCCTTACCAGCCTCTCCTCGCCTGCCAGCGCGCGGAAGCGACTCATGGCCTCTTTAATGATGTCCATCTCCTCCAGGTCCGGGTTGTCGGCGAGGACGCTTTTCCTGTTCTCCTCGAGCCACAGCTGGAAACCGGTCTTCGGTCTGAGCGGAAAAATTGGTTACGAAATCAACATTTAACGAGACCAAAAAAAAAAGAACGGAACAGCGTAACGCACAGAATCTGACGGAGAAAACGCACATCGACGGACATCAATTAGGCCAATTTCTCCTCGACACGACAGTCGTGCTCTCTCTCACCTGCTGTTCTCCACGTTGTCTCCGGGTGCTGCCGCTGGTTTCTCGGGTTTCTCCGCTCTCGCTTTCTCCATCTCCTTCTCCTGCGGCTTCTTAGAAGCTCCTTTAGACGTGCTCATCTGCAGCAACGTAGCCTGAGTCTGAAACATGCGCAGAACGCACACGTTCCCGGGTTGAGCGTATGGTGCGTGTACGGTGTGTACGGTGTGTTTTCTGCTGCTGTTTCTCACATCTTAATGTTTCTGCGTCCGTCTTTTGGTTTAATGTTTTAATAACATGTGTTCCTATTAAAATGGCCATTGAATGTACTGATCAAAGCTTTTTTTTTCTTTGCGTGTGAACGTTTTTATGGTGACAAATGTACACGAGCAGAACAAAAGTGAGGCTTATAAAAGCTGAGGAGGATGCTGTGTGGGTGTGTGTGTGTGTGTGTGTGTGTGTGTGTGTGTGTGTGCACCTAGGTACCTTGGAGCGTGGTTTTGGTGCTAGAGGCTTTAACACTGGCGCTTTAGCTGCCGCTGTGTGTTTCCTGTTGGATGCAGTCATGGTGTCCAGAACGTTAATAGCTCTGGGCTGCGGTGACGGAGACGTGGACGACGGCTTTCCTGATCCACCGACCTGCTCGCTCAAAACACGGCGCGTAATCATTTCTGACTGGCTGTTACTTGTATACAAATGCTTTTTTTAATAAATAAATAAATAAACAAACACTTAGATGCAAATAAAAGTGCATATTGGTCTCACCTTAAAGGGGTTCACACGGCCTTCTTTACTGACTGTGAGAGGTACAAAAGAACGATTTAAAACGATCAACATAACACAGACTAATATTTAATTTCACACACGAACGCGCACTAAACACTCCGTTTAGCTTGAAAAGAAGCGCCGATGCTGCGTCAACGCATTTCAAAAGGGGAAAGAAAAGGGGCGGGGCTTAGCTTCCAGCACGTCGGTTAATAACGAGAGTACAAAACGTATACGTGACGGTCAATCGTTCGAGCTTCACATATCAATAAGCTTATCTGCCGATTTTACCGTGCCGGGGGGGGGGTAAATAAATGTGTGAAGGTCACATTCATGCAGAAATATAGAAAATTCTAAAGGGTGCACAAACTTTCAAGCACCACCGTATTGATCTGTTTTGTTGCAGCGTATTCAAACGCATGGGTAACCTCATAACTGCCATCATCAAGGAAGAAGGAAGAAGAAGAAGGAAGAAGAAGGAAGAAAAAGAAGGAAGGAGGAAGAAGAAGAAAGAAGAAGAAGAAGGAAGAAGAAAGAAGAAAGAAGAAGAAAGAAGAAGAAAGAAGAAGAAAGAAGAAGAAAGAAGAAAGAAGAAGAAAGAAGAAGAAAGAAGAAAAAGAAGAAGGAAGAAGAAAGAAAAAGAAGAAGAAGGAAGAAGAAGAAGAAGGAAGAAGAAGAAGAAAAAGAAGAGGGAAGAAGGAGGAAGAAGAAGGAGAAGAAGGAAGAAGGAGTAGGAAGAAGAAGAAGGAAGAGGAAGAAGAAGGAAGAAAAAAGAAGAAGAAGGAAGAAGAAAGAAGGAAGAAGAAGGAAGGAAGAAGAAGAAGAAGGAAGAAGAAGAAGGAAGAAGAAAGAAGAAAGAAAAAGAAGAAGAAGGAAGAAGAAGAAGAAGGAAGAAGAAGAAGAAGAAAAAGAAGAGGGAAGAAGAAGGAAGAAGGAGGAAGAAGAAGGAGAAGAAGGAAGAAGGAGTAGGAAGAAGAAGAAGGAAGAGGAAGAAGAAGGAAGAGGAAGAAGAAGGAAGAAAAAAGAAGAAGAAGGAAGAAGAAAGAAGGAAGAAGAAGGAAGGAAGAAGAAGAAGGAAGAAGAAGGAAGAAGGAAGAAGGAAGAAGAAGGAAGAAGAAGAAGAACCTCTCACCTGGTTTGATGGAAGGTTTCTCGGGTGATTTCGTGCCTTTACTGAACGGATTCACGTCTGCAATGCCAAAATCACAAAGTTTAAAGCATTCATTTCTTTCTTAGCCACTCGACCCTCTCTGGTCGGAGCAAACCGTCATGGCTTCCATCAAACCGACATCAACATCATGAAACACACATGAGAAGCGTCCCGTGTCCCTGCTCCCCGACACTTCACGTGAACTCGATTAACATAACCCCGGTCACGTTCTTCAGCAAGCTCAGTACTGGACTCTAACCCCAACTGTGGAACTGTTAAAGCTTAAAAATGTCGCTCGTGTGTATAAAGCGCAGCGCGGTACACACGGTATCTCACCGCATCACTACACGCGCTGTCCCCGGCCATAAGATCTCCACACAATCCGAAGCGGGACGCATTTCAATTCCACCACTGGCCTTATTTGGTGTCGACATTGTAGTAAAAGCGGTGTGTAAATACACACTACCGGTCAAAAGTTTGTGGACACCCGTCTGAAATGTTTCTCACGATCCTAAGAAAAACCTTTTGATCTGAAGGTGTGCGATTAAACGTTTGAAATCCGAGTCGTAGACAATAGATATAATCGTGCCGACGTATTCGCTTCTTTCATTCGAAAACTAACATTTTATTTACATGAAAATCTCTATTTAGTAGAGATATAGTACAGTATAGACTATATAGAGTAGAGTCCGGCGTCGGTGGGAACTCCTTTAATACCGTTTAAAAAGCATCTCGGGGAAATCCCTCAAGAAATCGGCTGAGAAAGCGCCAACAATACATTTCTACTTTGAAAATGCTAAAATATTAAATCATTTTGGATTTTTTTTTTTTAATTAATCACAACATAGTTCCCATAGTTCCATTTGTGTTACTCCAGAGTTTTGATGACTTTATTATTACTCTAAAATGTGGAGTAATGATAAAAAATCACTCCAAATTTCCAAATCATGCCCCTCCCCCTCCCCTGTAGGCCAAACCAAAAATTCCCGCCGGATTTATAAAGTAGTTTTCGGTAACGACGAATTTACTCGCGCGTCAGCCGTAAACTACGGAGATTGATTTGCATTTAGTCACGCCCACAGAACTCCATAAAGGGCGATGCTTGGTACAGAGCTGAAGAGGACGAAACGACAGTAAAAGAGCGTCTCCTAAACCAGTCCGGTAATGCAGCTTAGCCGTCGCCGCTCATTCTCTACCACAGACACGCGCTAACGCTTTCTCCTTTTAAAGGGTGCCATTATTTAATCCTACCTGAATGGCTAGCGTTAGTTGCCTTCGTTTATATCACGGCTTCTTTCGGATTGCTTTCTTTCAAGTCGTGAATATGAAAAGACCGGAATAAAACGAGGCCCGATATTTGTATGAGCAATAAAGGGATAGAGTTACGGATTAAAGAAAGAGACAAGATCATGGAGGGTGCGTTCAATTAATCCTTTTTGGTTGTCTTTTAAGCCCTGTTCAGACTGGGTTGCTTTTATACGCTCTGAATAAATGCAGTAAACGGTAGAAACAGGGACTCACGTGACTTCTTGCTTTCCGGTTCTTCCTCCGCTTCCGTCGGCTCTTCCTGCGCACGATCGTCTTCCTGCTCTTCTTCGTCACCGTCTTCCTGTGCCGCTCTGCTGCTCGGGTGTCTGGCGACTCGACCGGCTCGATCAAACCTGCGAACAGAGAGAACGCTCCAGTTCCAGTGTGAAGTCTTTTCAGTCCTTCCGTGATTTCGCAAACGCCGCAGGATTCGGAAGGGCTTGCGGTTTTTCAAAAAATCCTGCAGATCTGTGTCTCGTGGGTGCATTCGGTAAGAACAAGAACATTTCCACGTTACAGCCTTTGTAAACAAACAAAAACAACACACACACACACACACAAAAAAAAAACCTCCATTCCCAGAGTACCTTGTATTTTGTGCCTGGCTGTGATAGGCTGCTTCCTCCTCTGGCTCCGCCTCCTCCTGTAGCTGACTGGCCTTCTCCAGCGCGAGCTCGTTGAGCCTCTGAGCGAGCAGCATGCGCCTGGAGCGCGAAGCGTAGCGGATGGCGAGCGTCACCACGCTCTGCGTCATCATCTCGGCCAACTCGACGCAGCGGAACTCGCGCTCCAGCTTACACGACAGCTGACGTGCGGCGAAACAAAGACGCGGACAGGAAAACTTCAAAAGTACGCTAGGTTTCCGCTCGAATCCTTCGAAACGTACCGAGAAGAACGCTCGTATTAAAATATTCTAAAACGGAGCAACAAGATGACGATCTATTTCGATTTAGCGTGACGTCTTCCGCTCCGATTAGCCGCTATAACGCAAGTGAGAACGGGAGCTAACTTACCGCGAACATCTTCATCAGCAGCTCTTGCTGCTCCTTCTCCTGCTGCCTCCGACTCTCCTCATCCGTATCGTAGCCGCTGGACGACAGGAAGCCAAAGTGATTGTGGAAGAGCACCGAGCGCCAGTACTGCTCCTGCAGACACGTTCGCGGAAAAAACGGCGTAAGCGTATCGCGAGTAGTGATCGGATGCTATCCGTGCATTAATTATTTACCGCGTTAGTTCTACCAAATCATGTTCTTCAGCGTTCGATACGCCAGAAATAGCATTAAAAAGCAATAATAAAGCAAATTAGCCACGTTAACGTACATCAACGTTCGCGTTCTGGGTGAAACGAAGCCGCGGTCACGGACGCATGCCGGCGCTTAACGTAAAGCTTTACCGCGGTCACGGACGCGCGCCGGCGCTTAACGTAAAGCTTTACCGCGGTCACTCGTTTGATTTTATTGTGATAAACTTTCGAGATTAAATCCTGGTAACGCCACAGCCGTACACGACCGTCCCGAATGCGTTTTGCTCCCACGCCACAAAATTCAAATAAATAAATAAACAAATAAACAAACAAACAGTATTGTCTTCACTATTATATGCACACAGAAACAAAAAAAAGAACAATGAAAAACTTCTAATAGATGAATTGGTTTTATTTAAATCATACTGACTGAATGACTAATTTATTATTAACTAATTTATCATTTTTAATAAAAAAAAAGAAAATGTTGTAACTCTCGGTGGCTTGGGGGAATGTCGGGATGTCTTCCAGGTCTTTAGAGAACACAAACGGGTCACTTCACCACTGTTCACGCGCTTAATCTGACAGAACCTCGGAGTTTATAAACCCCGTGATCTTAAAACTCCGTTTGGAACGCGTCCCGGCAGGCGTTCGGGTCTGTATGATGGATGAATAAATAAGTGCTGAACCGTTAGGAAACCGGACACGAGGACCCTGGACTCGGCTCTTCGGACGCGATCTCGGCAGGAAGTGATCGCTTGTTACGATAAAGTACGATACCGAATGAAACGATTCAGTTTAAACAAAACCACCAGCAGAGGTCGTGTACTAATCTCTGCACTGGTACAGAAATAACACTTTCTCAGCTGATTTCCAGATTCTCCGTATCAGAGTCTCAATCGGTACCTGCGTACCCGGCCACACCGGTCTGACAGGTGTAGACCAGCGTAACAAGAAACGTCTTTTAATCACACTTCCTTCCCAGCATGAGCAGTTGACGAAAGTCAAAAAGAACAGTACGTACACACACACCCACCCACACCCCCACAACAAACACACACCCACACCCACCCACAACAAACACACACACCTCCATCTGGCCTTTCTCCGTGCTGGTCTGGCAGAAGGGCAGTTTGAAGGGCAGGATGGCCACAGCAGGACGAGGAAGAGTCGGGGGAAAGACGGATCCTTTACAGGGAATGCACCTGCGGACACGGAGAGCAGATCAAACTCTTAAAATGTTCAAATATCGCGCACGACATTTTCCGACAGGATTTGAACGCTTTTAACGCCAATAAAGAACCAATTATCGCCTCACGTTTATGAACGTGTCTGTACTTTTCCAGGTTGGGAAATGAGCGCCTTTCAAATGACAAATTTTCCTCTGCAAGACCATGAGAAAAAAAAAAAAAAAAACACGTTTTTAAATCTGTAAAGACTACTTCACTCCCAACTCAGTCAGGTCCATAACTATTTGGACAGTGGAATTCCGGATTTTGCCTCTGAAGCGACACGATGGAGACGTGTTCAGCTTTAATTGAAGGGGTTTAACATAAATAAGCAGTTTCACAGCCTGGTGTGGCTCGATCCCTCGGTATTTCGTGAACAATTAAGGAGGTGTAAAAATAAATAAATAAATAAATAAATAAATAAATAAAGGTCTGGAGTTAATTCCGAGTGTCGTGCTCGACCACGTAAAAATCCCCCTTCCTAGTTCGAAACCGTTACTACAGTAAAGCTAGCGAGAACATCAGCGGACATGGCGGACGATAAACTTTTCAGGAATGTAAACTTCTGACTTCAAAATATTCGAGCTCCTCAGATGAAGAAGAAAAGGAAGCACTTTAACCGGAACGTACAAATCTGTCCTTCTGTCAGTGTTCCCCTTAGCTCCTTATTTCATCCTCTAGGTCAGGGACGTCCGATCTTATCTGGAAAGGGCCGGTGTGGGTGCAGGTTTACGTTCCAACCGAGCAGGGGCCACACCCGATTCCACCTGTTTAATCGGCTGATTTTGGCTTTCAATAGACTCAGATGTGGTTTCTGCTCGGTCGGAATGAAAACCTGCACCCACACCGGCCCTTTTCGGATAAGATCGGACACCCCTGCTCTAGATTGTCCCGTAGAACTGCTCCAGTCACCTGTGGTCTAATTCTAATCCTGAGTGGTGATCTACAGGGAGTAAAGTATTATTTTGTCTCATCCTGCCGTAATACAAATACCAACCCGGATCCACAACATTAAATATAACTAGAACATAACACATAAAACAATAGCATGGCGATGGAACCAAAATGACTCATTTATTTACCTGCTGGAACATTTAGTTACCTGCTGGAACATTTAGTTACCTGCTGGAACATTTAGTTACCTGCGGTCATGAGACAGTAAAAACAGCACTAAAGGGTCTCACCTGAGCTGCTGGGGATTCTCGTGGATGCCAACCACCCAGTAATGATCCGACCTGCTCTTGCAGCTCTCTCTGGTGTCGCACACAGGAGTCCATGTGTTTCCCAGAGAGCGGTTCAGCATGCGCACCACGCCCTCCGAGTCCACGGCACACGGTGTTCCTGCACCCCAAACACACGCCGTTATAGCGCTAGTATCGTTGCATTGTACTATCGTTGCCAGCCCCCCCCCCCAACCCAAAATTTTTCATCTAATACTTTCGTTTGAAGAGAACGGGACGACTCACCTTCTGCACTGAAGCCCATCCATGCCAGGTGGGACTTGCGGGAAAGAGGCAGAGGTTCGCCGTGGATGACCTGCTTTCTTTTTTGGCCGAGCTGCAGGAGCTGCACCCCGAGAGCCTGATCGCCATCAAACCCGGTCCCTTAAACACAACCGGATATTGTTTCCGAGTCACGCGACACGACACTTTACCGAAAATCTACCCCTCCCAACTGTCTTCATACCTCTGTGATAGACTATGAGAAGCTGCTCGCCGTGTCCGGCCATGCACACTACAGGTCCCGGCAGGCTGAACACCTCTCTCTGAACGCCGCCGATGGAGAAGAGACGCACCAGCATGGCGCTGGTGGCCGCCGCCACCCAGCCTTGTCCCAAACACAGCGCCCTGGCGTCCTCGCCTTTCGGAAGGTCTGCGATCCACTCCTTGTTTGTGTCCCACGAGGAGAAGTGCAGGCACTGCAGCTTGCTGGGAAGAACACAGCGGATTTAAGCAGGTCACGAGCAGGGCACTGGAATTACCACGCAACCCTAAACCGTACTATAAAACATCATCGAGAAATAAAAACGTATTAATTCATTAAAAACAGCAGGCATGGTGTAAATGTTTCGTTTGCGTAACGATTTTTTTCATTACTTTTCAGAATGCGGTTACGTTTTTATAAGAAGGGAAAAAAAAAAAAAAAAAAGTGGAAGATAACGCTACCTAGCGAGTTCGTCGGTGCCTTCGCACGCGAGCAGGACGGCCTCCTGGGATAGATCGGCCATGCTGTGCTCCAGCGTGTTCGTGAGGTGCATGGCGTGATGGACGGCGGTGTCGTGGAACTCCACGTCGATGGCGTTGTCCTGTTCGTCGTTGTAGCTGCGCACGATACCCACCGAGTTCCAAACCTGAGGACACACGCGACCATGTTAACGTCACAGCTCACACGGGAGACTCCTTACAAAATTAAAAAAAAACAAAAAAGTACGTAAACAGCTCCTCGCAGAAAGCGAGTTGTCGCTATAGAAACGATGACGCACGAGCGCGTCGATATAAACCCGTGAGTCGATCCGGAAAGTCAGAGAAAACGAAAAATCGACACCCGATGGAGAATCCGGCAGCACTGTGGTACCGATAAAGTACCGTCTTTTTCATTCCTTCGTCATCTATTACATCATCCCATCCCTGACTCCCATAATTCTCCTTCTCACCATGAAACGGTGCATGAGGTGCTCCGGAGTGGAGCCAGGCTGGAAGGCTCTCTGGGGCGCAGTGGGCATAGGACCCTCGTAAACCGGGCGTGGCGCTGCTGCTACAGCAGCTGGAGGTGCCGGAGCGGGGAAAACGCCGCTCTCTCCGTCATCCTCAGCTAAACGACCCAGCCTCACTGAGCCGGTTTCTGTAAACGGAGCGTAAAGGACGTCCATGGAGGTGTGTTTTGTTTTAATAGATACAAGAATACGAGCAAAAACGTCAGACATTTAGAATAAATAAATAAATTAAATTAAAAAACCAGCAACTCACATGTAATTAGTAATATATAATAGATCATGAGGAACAAAAAAAATAATAAAAAATAGAGAACATTAACTATTTATTTCCCTTACGGTTTGTAGGTGTGATGCTGTATAACGCATTATGTTATAAAGTGTTCATTATAATTACAAAAAATGAAAATAATCATCTGACGGATCACGTCAGATGGAGGCGTCGCACCTCGAGAGTTCTCGTCATCGTCCAGGACGTTCCCTCTGTTGCGTGGTTTGCGAGTAGCAGGCACGAGGTCGTCGTCGTCCTCGTCCTCTTCACCCGCCGAGACGCTCCGACATTCGTCTAGCAGGCCGCCGTCGTCCTCGTCGAACAGGTCGTCGTAACCGTTCTGCTCTTTACTCTCAGAAACCTGCAACCCCCCCCCCCCCCCCACACACACACACACACACACCATTATAAAAGGTATTTCAAATAATTATGCAACTTCATTTATTAAATACTACTTAGAGCAAACTTTCGATTTATTTAGTAGATACTGTAAGTACATGCTGGTGAATGTATCAAATGATTTAATTACGATAACTAGCGGTACATGTATAACGTACTGTATTAATAGCTGCTTGTTATTAAAGATGGAGAGACTGACCGTGATGTTCTTGGTGGTAGTGGAAGAGGAGGAGGAGGAGGAGGAAGATGCACACACTCCGTCCAGCAGGCCCAGGCAGCCCTCGGTGTCCGTGTACGCGATCTGTCCTCCAGCGGGATGCCAGGCCATGCCGCACACCGTGTAGCCTTTCTCGTGCTTCTGCCTGAATAAAGAAAAACAAACACTTCGGTTAGTTTCGATTTCTGTTCGATGATCATTAATTCACAAAAATACAAGAGAGACCGAACCGAGACCTCTCGGACGGTTTGATTCGTTCCGCCCCCGAGCGCGATTGCCTAAAGGACGACTGAACCCCCCCCCCCACCACCCCCCCATACCTCTCAATGCACAGCTTGGCGTCGACGTCCCAAACACAGAGGGTTCCTCCCACTGTTCCGGCTGCCAGGAACTTCCCACACGGCGACCAAACCACCACGTTTACGACCTGCTGATTCAGAGCGGACGGAAAAACCCCCAACAACGGACTTAACATTACTGTGGCACAAAAACAACACCTTTCTCATTTTTTTTTTTTTAAATCTATTAAGCAATTTGTGAATTTTAAAACGAAAAAAAAAATCCATTTGTACTAAACTTAAACTACCTGGTACCCTTTTGACCAGTGTACGTATACATGTTAATACCACTTTCTCAGCAGAATATAGGGGGCGTGTCTTACACTTGGGTGACTATGATGCCAAAGTCTAAGACACGCCCCGTATCAGCCGATCTCCACTGTAAACTGGACTGACCTGAGAGAGGTGGTCATCCGAAAGCGTGCCAACATGAGTCCAGGAGTCTCGCTCATACAGCTGTACTGTGGTGTCCACTGGAACTGCAAGCAGCTACACACACACACACACACACGTTAAAAGACGTTTTCTTTTTGTTTAAAATGATAGCAAGATATTAGCTTTGATCACGGCTACAAAAAGTCCAAGTAAGCAGGAACATTCTCCTAATTCTGTCCTTAAAAAAAACATCCCGGAAGTAAAACGTCTGACAATTCTTCAGAAATCCCTCCTTCAACACGGTTCTTTCTTCTGCAGATCGTACCAAGAACCTAATCATTACGTTAAACGGACAAGACGATTAACGAACGTTTAAAATTAAAGCCGCGGATATGAGCTCGTACCTTCCCCGATCCTCGCCACGCGAGTCTGCACAGAGATTTGGCGTTCTTCACGTCGCTCGACTTCGGCAGCACCTTCCAGTTCACCACTTGAGTCTAGACGAAAAGAACGAGTCACAAAAGGAACCGAGCAACAATTTCAATATACGAGTCGGGAGACAAAAATGACACAAACGTAGCGTTTAACAGCAAAATTAAAATACTTTCATTGACTCAAAGTCAACACCACGCCACGTTCTCAAAACCATAACGGAGGAATAAAAGTCCTCACCTGCTCCTCTATAGACCACACTGCCACCGAGCCGTCGCAACTGGAGGAGGCCTGCGGAGGATAAAATCATCAGCGTTAGCGCAGACTGTACAGCCTCAGATCATTTCATTTATTTTAAATGTTTGGGGGGGGGGGGAATCTGTGGGCGTGCCCTTCGTTTCAAAGGTCACAAATACTGAAAACATGGCGCCCTACCGTGCCTAAGAAGGAAGTCGAGGAGACGGGCATTTTAACCGACTTTGGAGCTCTATTCCTAGTTAAAATGACACCTCCGATGCTGTTACGAAGCTCATTATGTTTCAATTGATCGTTTTCCCCGGGTCAGAGACTTTGCGTATTCGATCATATTTTTGTAAGAGTTTTATAAATGTATTTATTTTTATGCGATGTTATGTAAATTGTCCATAGTACAGGTTGTTTACAATATTAAGACCTCTGTTCGAAGGCATTTTTGATTTCGTTCGTTTTAGATAAAAATGCTTTGCATTGTTTATAATTCAGGAAAGTAATAATAATAATAATAATAATAATAATAATTTTTTCAAATTTTATTCGTATCCTATCTTAGTTGGACGGAAGCATCAGCGACGTGAGTAAACCTAATCGCGAACAAAACGCGCCGGATAAATAGTGGTCGGCATTTGAAATAAATAAATAAATAAATAATAAATAAATAAATAAAGACTGAGCGGTGACAATATCTGTTCCACTTACAATATACTCATCACTGGGGTCAAAGGCCACACTGAGAACAGGCGCATCGTGACCACGAAGAGTCTTCTGCTGACTGCTGTCCATCACCTCGATCACCTTTATCATGAAGTCACTGCGACACAGACAGAGGGAGAGACAGAAAGCGAGAGAGTGTGAGTGAGTGAGTGAGAACAGATCATATAAAAGCAGCTCGCAGATGGGAAATGAAGGCAAAACTCATTTCCTAACGCTACAGGAAGGGAAATCAAATAACCTGTTCGAGCCTCAGCTGCTGGCGCACGCTCGATCAATATTCAAAACAAAGCAAGTGCAGGAAAAACAGCTGGATCGATGGAGTGGCATGACGCGCAATGTTTTCCATTTTTAAAAAAAATAATCTATACATCCAAACAGTCAGGCACTTAGTGAGAGCATGAATACTGAGCACTGATCAAAACGACTTCCTCTCTATAGTAACACACACACTGTCATACATGAAGTCATGCAGGACTCGGCCACTAGAGGGCATTCAAGAGCTACGACTGCACACCCAATAGTTCTAATCGCCTCCTGTGATGTCCTATAAGTCAACACTACTATACACACACATCCATAAACAAGATGATGTTATTGTGGCATATTATTACTATGGTTAGGTGTATATACAGTACAACTGTCTGCTAAGATGTATATCTCGGGATATAAATCCAGAACAAATGAATAAACCTTTCAAAACTAGACACGCCTGACTATAAAATTTATTCTAAACACGTTCATCGTCAGTGGTTATGGAAATCAAAGGGACAACTGGTGCCGAGAACAAGCAAAACGATTTTTAAATCTCACAATGCCATCTCCAAATGTATTTGCTCATTTGAAATGTGAAGGATCTGGAGAGGTTCTGTATGGAGGAACGGTCTCGGATCCCTCGCCACGTATTCTCCAACCTCATCAGGCGTTATAGGCGAAGACTCAGAGCTGTTATCTTGGCAAAGGGACGTAGTACAAAGTATTGACTAAAAGGGTGCCAATAATTGTTGCACACCTTTATTTATTTAACAAAGATTTTTTTTTTGAGAACCTGTGCTGTGTTTGCAATTGTCTGATATCCATGAGAGCAGATTATTTTTGTGAATTTTTCTGAAGAAAAGATCAGAAGGTTAAACAATAAAGACAGTGTTCCACAGCCTTACGCTTGCCCTACCTGGAGCCGGCAGCGACTCTTGTGCCGCTGGAGTTGAAGGTGACGTGGTTTGCGTTGGTGGTGAAACGGGTGAGTATTCCATCGGGATCTCCGTCGGGGAACGTGTGGATCTGAACGGTGTTGTTGGAAACGGCCGTGACCAATTTCCCGCCCTGTAAGAGGAAGCAAACCGGAGTTACGACGAGTTAAACATTATCCGAGATGAGAGAATCAAATCGCAACGTCTCGTATAGTCCTTCAACACATCAACGAGGGGGCCAATACTTCTTAAAAATAAATAAATAAAAATTTTCCCTGACGTTTTCTTCCACATGTGCGCAAAGCAACTGTAATCAAACAGTGATTTAAAAGTCGGACTTACCTCTATTTTTTTTGCCCCCTTGATCCCACCCACTTGCTTTCTATTGGCTCACAAGACCTGGATCAATTTTGTCCTTTCCCCTTCAGTGAATTTGGTCTGGGTATTGGTTTATTTTATCTTTAAAAATAATAATAATAATAATACATAAATGTGCAGATATCAGACGTCACGCATATCACTAGAGCAACATGGGTGGCTAAACCGTAAATTTTGGCACCTCTGCATTAATAAAAATGCTAATTGATTTAAGTTTTGAAAAAGAGTACTGACATAACATTAACATTTACTGACAGTGACCAGATATGATACAATAAGTTATAAGTCGATACGCTTGGGAGGTTCGTCTACTGCTTTCGAGCTCAGAAAAGTAATCTGTCTCACACACACGATCCCGTGGAGTGTCGCCATATCGTCAACGATTTTGAACCCTTTTCGATTCGGACCCGATCTTGGCTTGTAAATCGATGCTGTTGACTCGTCGGACCGATTTTCCGATTCATTTTCGTACAGACGAGCGTCAACAAACCGACGACTTACTCTCAAAGCAACAGAGTAGGCCTTCTCGCCGACGTTTACGGATTTAGGATCGTCGTCATCTAGACTTTCCCATATGCGCACGTCTCCGTCGCTTCCACACGTAACGATGCACCTGCAAGTACAGCGACGCAAATACAGACTGCTCACTTACAGACAGTTTTTAAAGATCACAAAGATTATGACTGGATTCAGACAGACAGCAAAAAAAAAGCGAGACTGGAATAAATGGGCTGCAGGATTAAACCCCGCCCCCTTTTGTCGTTTTTTTTTTTTTTTTTTGCACAATCTACATCAAATTATTTGCTCAAAACAAATGTCTTAAGGAGGACTATTTTGTTGAACCAAACACAACAAAACCACTCCTGTTCGTAATACAAACACACAGGATGGTATGAAGAAGCGAGAAGTGAGGTTGGGGCTGATTTCCTTCTAACCCAGACTGTACAATCATGCAGACTATCAGTGACATTCTTACACTATAAACCATGCGGTTTGGGACGTTCTCACGTTTTTAGCGTTACTCACTTGCCGTGCTCGTCAAAGCAGACGTCCGTGTGGCCCTCTGAGTGACCGTAGCGCATCGGCTTCCTCTCGCAGGGCATCGTAGCTCCTCCTGTAGCGACACATCCACACACACAAAAAAAATTCTAATACGATGGCACGTTTCAAAAATCACAAAACACTCCGGCTTTGCTTCATGGGACCCTGGAAGTCTGAGTCAAGTCAGAACCACGGTTCTAAACAACCCCTGACAAGTGCATTATGGGTGTTCTGCGTCCTGTAAGGCTACACTGTTTGGACACCAACCTCCTGCAGTGCATTGTGGGATTTCAGGAGCGAACTGGATTTTCTACACCGTACCCTATTAAGGGAATTTTTCAAATTTGCCATTGTGTTTGGAAGCATAACGTAGAATACCTGCAGTGCGTTACTGTCCAACTGATGTTCCTTTAGATCCTAGTGAGAACCCATGGTACTAGTAAACGGAAGTGCAATGACGTGCAGGCACACAATGACTGGGGATGACTGCTATACAAAGCAATGGCTCAATACATTTAAAAAAAAAAAAAAAAAATTAATGTAAGGAAATAATATGAATATTAAAGCATAAACAACAGCAAACAAACAAAAGAGCTCAGTGCAATGAAATTCTTAACGCTGTCGAATATGTTAGGTTTGTAGTGAGCTTAGAAAGTAAACTAGCTAAATAATTTAATAATTATGAACATGTTAAATGTTACATTTGACGTTTCGGTGATAACCAAAAACGGATAAAAACAACAAACACTAACGTTAATTAAACAGTGAGCTGCTTTTATGGATAATTCCACCATGTTACCATCAAGCACACGCAAAACTACTACAGAATAATAACGACATAATTAAACATCTGGAAGAACTAAAACCACAATGTTGTTGTTGTTGTTATTATTATAATTATAATTATTATTTTTTTATTATTATTATTATTTTCTTGCACTCACCTCGTTATTGGCGGCAATTCTCTTAAACAGAGCTTTCAACTCCTGTCTCCCGCGCCGAAATGATGACGTAAAAGAAGGCGTGGATTTCCAAATATCTTACTCTTCTATTGGCCAGAATATGTTGTTTGGCTCCACCCATTAAGTGCGTCATCTGTGATGCCGGAAGAAAATTCGAATAATATATATAATATATATTACCTTTATACAGCTATATATTTTACCTGTCCTTATTATTATTACTATTATTTTTTTAAAAGCGTAAATATGTAGGACTGATAGTTTTTTTTATGTTTGTTTGTTTAAAAAAATTACACATCAATGAAAGGAACGCGAGGTCGTCTGGACCAATCAGGTATCTCCCTCTTATCCGGGTATTCCGGCTGCTCCTACTCTGGCTAGCGAGCTAATTCACAAAGATATCTAGTTTTCTAATTATTCTACTAACTTTTTTTTTATATAAAAGCATAAAATATTGTTAAAGAATGCAAAGGCTTACACAACCCGAACAAGCAAGATTTATAGTTTTATAGCAAAATTTATCTACACGCTAATAATAGCGAGACACCAGAAGAGCGAGTGTTTATGGGATATGTAGTTTGTTTTTTAAGTAGTGGTTGTACCGGAAGCAACGCAAAACAATTATAACTTTGGAATACATCATACAAAAAAAAAAAAAAAAAACAGTAAATCGAAATATATTTAGTTTGTAAATAAGTAGATTAATTAATTAATTAATAAGTTAAAATCAAATTCCTTTAGGCTAATAATAAGTATAATAACTTTTGTTTTTAGGCTGAAACCATGATTGAAATTATTCTTGCGATATTGTGAATTGTGTGTATTACGTGGGTAGACATTTTCTATTGCCTATAACGTGTAAAATAATAAGGAATTGTTTCTTTCCTTTTTAAAAATTTTCTCTCCCAACCCCCCCCCCCCCCCCCCCCCCCCAAAAAAAAGGTCTGATGGTATATGTTTTGTTTTGTGAAAAGGCTGTGTAGGCTATAAATCTAAAAATGCAGGGCATCTGACACTGAGCTGCTTTTTTTCATGTGGAAAGACAGACAGTTTGCTTCTGTTTTTTTTTCTGTCTCTCCCAGGAGTAATTTGATATTTAAAGCAGGAAGCAGCAACAGACACAGCCTGATAGAAGAGGGCAATGAAATTCAATAACAAACCACAGGGATGCAGAGGATGGTATGGCAGAAAAGAGTCTCTTAAGGGGAAAATCAATTTTGTGATATTCTCCCAGACAATAATAAGCGTCTAAATGTGTGCATTCGCCCATGAACACACGCAGCCCATAATTTTACGCGTCCCACTGATATTACAATTAAAGTAAAGGTAAAAGACAGTTTTAACATGTGTATGCTTTGGGATCAATAACTTAAAACAGCATTTTTGCAGACTATAACTACAATTTACCTTAAAATGTATCATTTTAAGGTACCGTCCTACATGCCCCGCCTCCTTAGGAGGTCCTTTAAAAGAACAAATTGTTATTTCTAATAAGTTTAAATATCAACTCATTACACTGAATATGTTTTGATGGTTTAAAAAAAATGAAGACAAGTTTAGCTCTCTATAATAGTAATAGATAGACTAGGTTTTCACTTTACTGAGATTTTAGGACTAAGAGATTAGGATGTTCTTTATTACATCGATAAACACAGCCTGACAATCAACCATCATTGTATATGCATTTCCTTACACGGCGATCATAATGATAGTCATGATGATAATCCGATCGTAGGAACGTTAATATTTAATAACGATGGGTTTTACAGATCAATGTTTATGGTTCCTGCAGAAGACATCTGAGAATCTGGTTTCTCAGATGAACATACATCAGGATTAAACACATTAGAGCAGTCTACAGACAGTCTTTAGCTTACAGTGTTTGTTGTCTTAAGGAGAACCCGTGAAATGGCTCTCGTGAACAAGTGATTATAGTGGACTGGTGGAGAAAAATATCTACATACAGTATTAATACAGAGATTTATACATCACAATCCACTGAATCATCAGTCATCTTTTTTTTTTTTTTTTTTTTTTTTTTTTACCATTTATCTCATGCACTCTTGAAAAAGTTTGAGCCTTTCGAAATGTTTAATCTAGCTTTCAGGTACAATTTTTTAATTATTATTCTGTTGTTAAAGCCCTCTGATAGACCGCATGAGTCTACAGTCTGAGCTAGAAAGAATTTTTCTTACAGTCACTGGTGGTGCTGTCGCCCTTGGTTCCACAAAACTCCAAAATAATCCGCTTTAAAACACATGGGGTGTGCTTTTATAGGCAAGCCGCACCCCCACCCACCCCCCAGCCCCCACCTCGATTTGGATGTTATTTTCCTGTTACAGCAGATCCTGAAGTGTTTTATTCCTCTTATACTACAGACATTTGACAATAATGATCTTTTTTAATGTATTAATTAACATCCGTCCATCCATCTTCTATAGCGCTTATCCTACAGGGTCATGGGGAACCTGGAGCCCATCCCAGGGAGCATGGGGCACAAGGCGGGGTACACCCTGGATGCCAATCCATCTCAGGGATTGACAGTATTAATTAACATGTCATACTTATTTTTTTTTTTATCCTTTTATAGTTAAATTTAATGTTGTAGAACCTCCTGAAGACCTTGGAGGAAAACGTAAAGTTTCACCTCTGATTGTTGCAAAAATTCAACGCTCAAGACTCCTTCCAAATGCAAGGAAGAAAGTATGCTTGCAGTCCCACCGTACGTAGCATTCGGGAGTTCTTAAAAATGGCCGATATTCTATTATGAACACCAGACATGAGTTCTAGTGTCTGGGACCAAAAAAAAAAAAAAAAAAAGTAGGTGGAAAATGCTGATTAGCTGCTTCAGGTGAGGAATAAATAATAATTACTGACTTTGGGCCTTATGTAAAAGTCGTGTGTAAATTGTTTGCATACGTCAAACCGAACTTAACGTTTTCGTAAGTCAGATTTTGTTCATACTCGTTTGTATGTTGCTAAATATAAATAAATATAAATAAATGACGAATAGGTTTATGGCACGGCTTCTTTACAGTACATTTAGTAACGCCCAGAAAACTCCATATAAGGTAAAGCTCACAGAGAGCTGATAAATGACGACTAAACGGTAGAAGAGCTCTTCCTAAGTGCAGCGTTCACAAAATTGCCAACCAGTACACTAACCCTGTATTGGATCAAAGGACGTCTTGGATCGAGTTCTTTCATGTCATTAACATGAAATGATCCAATTTCACAAAGAACGTCCACGAGATTTGTGTTTGTAATTGAAATACATGATACAGTTCTACGAGTTGAAGCGGATCGCGATCGGTTTCCTTATATGTAAATTTACACAAACTCTCACGGGATATGAATGTTCCGGGGGTTTTTTGTTTGTTTTTTTTCCCCGAACGAATTGGCGTTCTCGTGAACACCACGTTTCTTCGGGGTAAACGCTCCTGATAATGCTATACGAACGATTACGTTCGTATCCAGTTTGATAAACGAGGCCCTTTGTGCGGATAAAAGCAGGATTGAGAAACCTCATTAAAAATGCATCATGATGGCTTTATAGTCTTTTATCTTCGATCCATACTTAATAGCAGCAATACAAAGAAAATATCACTCACACACATTAACCTGGTCAGTATTTATAGGCAGTGTTTATTGAAAATTGTGAGCTGTTACACATTTTTATTCGGCGACGGAGGGATTTAAGGTTATTGGTTAACAATATGGATCGCTTAAATGACAAGTGCTTTAAGGGCGATGACACAGTAGGCTATTATATGATTAAAAACTGAGATGTCCAATTGCTTTTCTCCTACTGATCATCTCATCGTTTCCATCTGGCCATACATTATGATAAATACGACGTTAAAACGTCAGCATGGAGAAACTGCAGCTGTTCCGTCTCGTCATGAAGATCGACAACAGAGATCCGTTCATATACACAGTATACACAGAATATCAGACATCATACTTTACAACAGCGTCCTCTCATATGGGGTATAAGTGCAAATCTGCTAAAAGGCAACGGGTCATTTTGAAAGGCTATAAATATAATTGGCTATCGATTATAGACGGCCGCGCACATTTTGCTCAAATGAATAAATAAACAAACAAACAAACAAACAAATCTACGCTAAAACAAATCAAGAAATGATATCACAATCATTGCACAGTTAATCTCAGGTGTATGTCTGAGATCTTATTTGCACGTAGATACAGTCCGTAGAAACGTAACGTGTGAGCCATGGACCGTTTGATCTTTAATGCGATTCGGAAATTCACCGTTCGGTAATACGCGATGCAATCGTGAGGTCTTGTCCACATCCGTATGAGTGCGTTTCTAAAGTTTGTCTTCGTTTTTTGAGCTTGCGTCCACACGGAAGCGTCGTTTCAACCACTGAAGATTTCTGAAATATGAAGTTATTTTCGCACTAGAGCGTGGATGGTGAAATATGGAGATGTTTGAGTGATAGGCTCCTGATCGTCTGGGGATCGTCCAGCTCCGTGACATACATGAGATAAAGCCAGTGTTGTTGGTGCTGTTTTGTTGGTTTTGGTCACTCTTTTATAATCGAACTGATTTATGTACAGTATAAACACATTTCCTGCATTCCAACGTTTTATAGATATACGGCTGGAAGCCTGGGAAAACATCAGATGACAAACAGCCAAAAAAGATGACAAAACGAGGAGTTTTTCTGTCTGTAAAATACCGTAGACGAGGCTTAGGACACTTCCCCTCCTCACCAGTAGAGGTACTATCACAAACGCTAACTACTTTCTGTTATTTAAAGTATCTAAGCAGCCCAAATTCTTTGCGAAGTCTCGCCATACGTAACATTCTGTAACTCCTGAGCCTTTTGTTACGTCTGACTGTCCTGCCGTGTTTATATTGCCCCCCCCCCCCGCCCGCCCCCTTTGGATTATCCTTTGACTGTGTTTACTGTTGCTGATTGTTTTGACCTTTTGCCTGCCTTAACGTTTTTTGGATTTGGATTACGATTTCACTTTGTCTGCCAAATAACCCTTGTTGCACATGTACCCCAACTTTGAAACCTTTAAGAAAAGATAAATATAGTGTATTTCACCAAAGACGATTTGGAAATATTTTTTTATTTAGGCTACTTTCTAACCTTGATCAAAGATCAAGGTCATTCTGTCTAAAAAAAAAAAATGTGTAAAAGTGAAGTGTTTTTTTTTTTTTTTTTAAATTTTATAAATTTTTTTACACAGTCACGGTCAATGTCACGTTTTTTGATCAAGCTGAGTGACGTAGCAAAATGGACCCAAGCCTTATCGATTCGATTTGTAATCGGACATCACCTCTCCAAGTGTCTGCCGTGGTCCGACTCCTCGGTCAGAATGAAATCATTTCATTTTTGCCGTTTAACCAGGCTTTAAAATGTTAGAACTTTTTAGTTCAGTTCATTTACATACTCTATATAGTAGGAAATGTCACAATTTCACCACGTTAAGGGTTTTCCCAGGTAGCTGTATTAGTGTGGACAATGTATTGCATCCGATAAAAACATGGAGCCTCTCAAACGATTGGACGAGTCCAGTTATCTCAGCTAACTACTACTAGAAATGTCAAAATAAATATCTTAAATGTACACGTCTTAAATGTAAGGGGATTAGAGCCTGGCTGGAATGGATGCATTGATGAAAGGTCCTAAAAATTCATCGTTTGATCCCAAGTCTCACTTTTTGTTTCAGTGTTTTAATCTCACCTGGATACTGTCGATTTGCACCTAAGAACTGCTGCTGTAATCATAAAGACTGTCCTAAGGCATACTTAGTACCGTTTGTTTTGACTCTTCTATTCCTGTACAGTGTATAGATTCATAATCGCACTAACACCAAAGAGGATGGGTTCCTTTTTTGAGTTCCATCGAAATCTATTGTAAGTGCTATACAAATAAAATTGACTGAAGGGATCCAGTTTACGTTTTTTTTTTTTTTTCCCCAGAAGACTCAGGATGTCTGTGTGCTTGTTCCTGGCCTTACGACTAGATCGTTCGAAATGACCTTCATCAGGAAGACATTTTCCAGCCAGAGGCTTTCTACAGTTTTCTACCAATTTAGTTGGCGCCAGCTCCCATCACATTATCTCTCCTATCGCACGACAGTTTCCAGTTCAGCAGGATGAGAGATAGAATGTGTTTCCATCTCTTCTGTTGAAATTGCTGCTCATGTCTCAAAACCGAAGGTATATTGCACATCGAGTATCACGGCTGAAATGAGCAAAGGATGTTCAAGGTCTGAAAAATGTCCTACAACTAAAGAGGACTACGGCTGTCTGAATGTGGGACAAGTTTTAAAATTGGTTTTATGCCTACTGAGAGCTCTAACCGTCGATTAACTCACAGTGGTTCTGTGGTTCATTTACGCAAATCTATTTTGAGACTGTTCACGAGACTGAACAGTCCATAAAATACAAAAGTACTTCAAATGCTAATGTTTAAATAAATAAAAAACGAAAAAAAAAAACGTTAAAATGTAGCAGGTAAATAAACAAAATCTGCATACACACACTCAGGAATAAAGGTACCAATAAACGTCCTGGTTGCTGTTGCGCTATGTACCTGTAGGGTGTGCATTTACGGTACGTCAGTGATACTTAAGTCAAATTATGTACCTTAAAATGATCTTGTATTCACTTTTTCAGGTAAAAGATATAAACTAGAGGTACAAAAACAACAACAACAAGGAAAAGTACAGTTTAGTACCTTTATTTCTGAAATCAGAGGGACTTTTTTTTTTTTTTTACCGTAAGAGACATTTTGTTTTAATTGTTTAGTCGTAATTCTTTTGTCAGGTATTTATTGTAGTTTTAATGTGAATTTTGTTACTACTATTATTACCCTGTTTTGTATAAATGAGTTAATAGAGGCCATCGTCTTCCTTCCTCCCAGAAAATCAGGGACGATAATGTTCTTTTCCGAGCTCAGACAGACGGCTGTAACGTTTCCATTTGAATTCGCGATCTTCAATTAAAAAATAATAATAATTACGCCACTCAGGAACCCACGTTCTTTATGATTCTAACACAAGTCCGTTTGCTTGGCCGTCTAGTTCGTCACACGTCACAAGCCCCGTCACATTTGAAGTGGTATTGCCTGAGGTAATCCCTGAGTGTGTGAGGCAGAGGCAAAGTCTCGATGCCCTGATACGTAGTGCAGCTACAGATTAATGCCCTGCACAGATGCTGCAGGGAAAACGGGAAATTCCTGGGAAGGGGGCGAGACAGGAGCGGCTCGAAGAACAGGCACGTGGCTGGATCGCTGTAGTGCTTCAGCAGGCCCGTGACGCTCACGTCTCTGTACATGCAGGGGTCACGGCAGTCGAAGCTGAAGCGTTTACCGCTCTGCTCTATGCGGGCGTGCAGAGAGCGGCTGTAGCGCCTGAAGCTGACTGAGAACAGGTAGTCATCCTGGGCAGAGTCTCGGAGCAGGAAGGTGCCTTCAGGCTGGCCTTCGAGGAGCTGCTCGGCCTCAAAGCGGTTTAGGACTCCCCAATAATAAGGGTTGTTGTTGATTTGAAGAAGATCGGGAACTAAGATGTAGTCGGCGTGGGCGCAACACTGGGGCGCTCCATGAATAAAGGACGTGTCCCAATCAGTCAAGCTGGAAGCACCATTAGAACTGACTTCCTCCCAGGAAATAAAAGTCGAAGGGGACGAAGGCAACCCTCCGCTTCTGGGATCCTCTAGGACTAATGATGCGTTCTGATGTGCGCCATGCTTCTTGATAAGGTGCCAACACTGCGACAGTTCAGACTTCGGCGAGAAGGGACACTTGTCCTCCATGAGCTCGGATACGTGAATTTTGCGCTTGGACCACAGAAGCACCGAGAACGGTCTCGATGAGCCGCTCTGGTGATGATGGTGATGATGATGGTGGTGGTGATGATGATGGTG
Source organism: Ictalurus furcatus (assembly GCF_023375685.1). Taxonomy (NCBI): domain Eukaryota; kingdom Metazoa; phylum Chordata; class Actinopteri; order Siluriformes; family Ictaluridae; genus Ictalurus; species Ictalurus furcatus. Next base: position 1,517,124 of record NC_071263.1, on the reverse strand, counting down.
GCCACGGAGAGGCAGACATTGCCCCACCGCATCCTGGAACTTCTGTCTGAGAGATCGTCGAGACAGCGCTTTTCTGCACATGGAGTCGATGTCTCCGTCTCCGATAGCCGTGCAGCTGCACTTCCTCTCCCTCCGTCTCTGGGGACAGGAAGTTGAGCGGACGTTCTGCTCATCTGGCGCGTCTACATCCTCTCCTCCTCTTGCAGGGGCGTCATGGCGCGGACCACGCGAGCGCTTCTTAACGCTGCGGATGTAGCTGTCCACGCTCCAGCTGCGCAGGTTTTTGGGACGCGCATCTGAGGGTCTGGATTTCTTCTCTGACATAATGTGGAGGGAGGATTCGCTTCACGTGCTGCACGGGATTAGAGGACAAAGTAAAATATACAGAGCGGTTTATAATTTTATAGTTCAACACTGATATGATCAAGCTCAAGCTGTAAGCCACATTATTATTTACACAATAATAATAATAATAATAATAATAATAATAATAATAATAATAATTGTAGAGCAAGACATTTAAAAGCAGTTACTCAGATTTCAAAAACAAAATAAAAAAATAAAGAATATGCTTATTTCCTCAAGAGAAATGTGCTATGAAAAACTTATTTATGAAAAAATAACTTTAATAAACATATAGTCACGTTCCCTTTTTAAAAAAAAAAAACAACAAAGAATTGCATATTAACAGTATGTTAATATGTAAATAAATAAGTAAATAAATAAATTTACAGTAAATAAATAAGCATGCCAGGGCTTTGTTTAATCAGACAATTAGCCATTAAATGTCATTCTTTTTTATTTATTTATTTATTTAATTATTTACAAATGATTTAACACTTGAAATAAACTGTCAGTGCATTCAATAAATTCTTCTGCCATTTGACCCTCTGTTTCCCAGTTTACTTCACAAGTGAAAAAAAAAGAAAAACAAAGATTATTAACATAAAAGCAGAAAACAAATGCAGCAATAATACAAACAGCAACATTAAATGTCCCTAAAATAATTTTTTATTTTATTTTTTTTTTAAAAAAGAAAAGAAAAAAGGGCTTACCTTCAAACTCAACAACAGAGTCTAAAATGTAAGATGTTAATATTTATTCCTCAGGCAGTGAATCGACCCATGGCGTTAGGCGAATCTGTATGAGTGCGTGTGAGTGCGTGTGAGTGTGTGTGAGTGGTGAGCGGCGCACCGAGAGTGTAATGAGCACAGAGAGAGCGCGCCTCTCGCCTTTAAAGCGCTCTCATGGAGCAATTCCTCAGAGACGTGCACCGACCCTTCGCTGAGAGCTCACGGCGTTAAAATAACACGCACAGCGAGGAATTAACAGCTAAAGCGTGGAACTACAGCCTACAAACTTTATGGGTCGAATTCTGGAATCTGAAGGTGTTTGTTTATTTATTTATTTATTTATTTATTTATTTATTTTAATGACAGCAGCTCTGACAGTAGTTCCGGCTGCAAGGCAAATCACAGGTTTGTATTAATACGCTCGTTGTCATGCTTTATCGTTATTACAGTGACAGCTTACACATGGACTTCATAAATGGATTTTTTTTTTTAAACGTGAGTTGTTTTCTGAGAGGACGTTTATGGAAGGAGTCTCCGGTGTCAGTGCTTTGTAACAGTCAAAGGTAAAACCGTAACGTTAAGTTTGTGCTTCGTGGTTCCTTGGTAACATGACGAACTGCATTTTTTTTTTTTTTGTCTTATCGGCTTCAAGAGAATTAAGAAAGCATTGAGGGAATGACTGTTTATAGCTGCTATAATTACGACTATAGGACTGACACAAGTCCAGTCTCGAGACGTTTTCTGTGAACTTTGTACTCGTATTTGTACTTGGACTCGTCTTGGTTTTGCTCTCGAATTGGAAATTTGTAAAAAAATATTGTTCGTGTTGTCTTAAAGGATTTGCCTGGAAAAGGGCTTAATGATTTTTGGTCTCGATCTTGACTTAAGGCATGGTCTTGACTTGATCTCGACAAGTCCTGGTTCTGGACTTGTCTTGGATTTGACTACAGCCCAAGCTAAGATGCAAGTGACAACAGGAACTAATTTATTTCATGGACGTTCTACAACAATAAATGTAACTATAAAGGGACAAAAAGTATTAAATGTATGGCATTATTTAAGAAAAATTAACACTGCAAGTTGTAGCTTAAAACTTAGTGTTTAATCAAGTCTTAACACCTTTCCTATTTATTAAAGCTGAATTAACCCTTACAGCGTTGAATTACTATATATATATATATATATGTTCTGTGTCTATAGGCAGTGGTAGACATGTTAATTATATAACATAGGTTAAGCTACATTTGTGGTATTTTTGAGCTCCAGTTCGGCCTTGGCTAGCCACCAGTCTGTCTTATAATTAGTCGACAGCAGCAGCCGTTAATTTACCCAGGCAATCTTGTTAGGGCGGAAACGGAAAGAGCTCTCAACCAGCATTGAGAGCTTGATTTATTGATTTTCTGATCGATATGAGTCTTCCTCAAAGCCGTACACATCCGGCCAGTCCTGCTCTGTCCTTCTGCTCACCCATTAGCCGTCATGACCGTCGTCCAGGTCTCAGATGCCATTTCCAGTACCAAGCCTAAAAAAAACCTTCTCAGTGTCAGATATCAAAGGCTGAAGGACGGCGGCCTAAAAGGCCTCCAAGATCAATTCAATTCAACTCCTCAGGATTTAGGGGTAATTAGGTGATGTCATTTTCAAGCTTTATTTTTTATTCCCCCCCCCCCCCCCCCGCAATCACATCTCATGTTCGACAACCTTCCTTATTGCGATGAAATATTAATGCAATTGTTTTGCACTAACACACACTTGGGCGTCTCGAGAGGCTGAAGGTTAATGATGTCGTCCTCAGCTAAAAGAGGTTGTGTCAGTCCAGGTTGTCTAAATGTTTGTAGATACCAAATATTAATAAAAGATAAATCTGTATTTAGAAAAATTAAATATACAATCGTATGCAAATTGCTTACATATACTATTATGCATATATTCAAAGAAGAGGTGTATCTGTATCTGTTTAGTGTTCCAAATATCTGTATCTACACTATACAGGCAAAAGACCTGACCAGAACAGTGGGATTGAGGTCAGGGCTCTGTGCAAGACACTCGAGTTCTTCCACACCAACCTTGGCAAATCATGTCTTCATGGAGCTCGTTTTGTGGACGACAGCATTGTCATGCTGGAACATGTTTAAACCTCTTAGTTCCAGTGAAGGGAAATTGTAATGCTATAGCATACAACGGCATGCTGTACAATTGTGTGCTTCCAACATTGTGGTAACAGTTTAGGGAAGACCACATACGGGTGTGATGCGCAGGTGTCCACATACTTTTGGCCATGTAGTGCATATTGGAGAGTGTGTGAGGGTTTAGATATGGAGTTTGCATGACAGTAGACTGGTAGTTTGAAGGTTTGTTACCTACTGAGTTGCTCACTAAGGCAAAGGAATAGATGCATTGATGGATGATGGGATGATGGATGGATGGTTGGATAGATGGATGGATTAATGAATGGATCTTTGGGTGGATGGATGGTTGGGTAGACAGTTGGAAGGATGGATGGATAAATAAATGGACCTTTGGATGGATGGATGGATGGTTGGATAGATGGATGGATTAATGAATGGACCTTTGGATGGATGGATGGATGGATGGATGAATAGATGGATGGATAAATAAATGGACCTTTGGATGGATGGATAGATAGATGGATAAATAAATGGACCTTTGGATGGATGGATGGATGGATGGATGGATAGATGGATGGATAAATAAATGGACCTTTGGATGGATGCATGGATGTACAGTTGGAAGGATGTATGGATGTATGAATGGATCTTTGGATGGATGGGTGGATGGATGGATGGATGGATGGATAAATAAATGGACCTTTGGATGGATGGATGGATGGATGGATGGATCTATAGATGGATGGATGGATGGATGGATAGATGGATGGATAAATAAATGGGCCTTTGGATTGATGGATGGATGGATGGATGGATAGATGGATGGATAAATAAATGGACCTTTGGATGGATGCATGGATGGATGGATGGATGGATGGATCAATAAATGGACCTTTGGATTGATGGATGGATGTACAGTTGGAAGGATGTATGGATGTATGAATGGATCTTTGGATGGATGGGTGGATGGATGGATGGATAAATAAATGGACCTTTGGATGGATGGATGGATGGATGGATGGATCTATAGATGGATGGATAGATGGATGGATAAATAAATGGACCTTTGGATGGATGCATGGATGGATGGATGGATAAATAAATGGACCTTTGGATTGATGGATGGATGTACAGTTGGAAGGATGTATGGATGTATGAATGGGTCTTTTGGATGGATGGGTGGATGGATAGAACCTTGAATAGACAGATGGAAGGATGGATGAATGAATGAATGGATCTTTGGATGGATGGATGGATGGATGGATGGATGGACATTTGGATATACATTTGGAAGGATGGATGGATGGATGAAAAATGGATCTTTTAATGGATGGATGGATGGAATAATGGATGGATGGTTGGTTCCAACAGACTGTTGGAAGGATGGATAGATGAACGGATGGACAGTTGCACCAATGGTTAGAAGGATGGATGGAAGAATAAATGGATGGACCAGGTCAGTATAAAAAAGTCACGTTTGAACTGCTCCAAAATCTAACGTACTCTAAAATGGATTAACTATCTCAGATGATGATATTTATTCAATTTCAATTGTCTCACATAATAAGATCCCGGATCCACCGATCTATACTTTATTACTTATTCATTTCCATGCTGACATATTATTCGACTTCCGGGAAGGGCAGAGTAGGACATCAGTGGGAGGTTTCAATTTCAGTGTGATAGATCTTTTTTGCTTTAAAAAAAACAACAACAAAAAAAACAACTATATATTCATTTTAATTTCGTTTTAATACAACAATAAAGAAATAATGAACGTTATTTATTTTGTATTTGTATTTGATCACCTTCTGAGGTGTTCATAAATTAACCATTTCGAATAAAATGCAAGCCTAGGCATGTATCTATATTGGAAAAAGATCATTTCTTGAGTGTTGCATATCAGACTACAGGGAGAACAAATCTTTTCTTGTCGTTGTAAAGCGCATCTCTGATCTGCACGTGAACAGGCTACGCCCAGGAAGTCACCGTAACTCTGTATGCCCATTAACATAGCACAGTTTATCTTCCTCGGTGGAGGAAATTGGGCCAAGGAGGTTTCACATATGCCAGCTATTACACCGCCATCGATCTAATGAACAGCAGAGCCTCCACTGGCATCATGAATATTTTATTCCACTGTGTAGTCAAACGGGAACATGACAACTGTACAAGGCCTCACCCTCTTTATATGCTGAAGCTTTAACACCTCCACGACACGTTTATGGCATTTAATGAGGTTTAAGGCTCATGTAGGAAACCAACCTATAGACTATTCTCGTCTGTCATGTACTGTAGATTATATATAAACAGCTGACTCATTCTGTCTGGAAGATAATCTCACATGATCATCATTCATTCAGTTCTACTCAAGAATGGTGGCTCTTTCAGTGATGGAGAGAGGATAATCAAATTAGCAGGAGGTCTCTGGCTCTGTAGATCCCACCACGTGTCCTCATTGATCCGGATCTGTGGATGCAGAGCTGCCAGAACTGCTGTAGGTGATTAAGGCGGTGTTATGAGTCAGTGTAATCACATTGTGGGCGCATCTTTAAAGCTTAGAATTAGTTACTGGGAAGTCTGCAGCGCTAACCACAAATCAGACGATCCTAGAATTTATTTTGACTGTTAGCTAATGTTTAATTACACATAGCATATTGGCAACAAAAAAAAATAAAATAAAACTAGCTAATTTAACAAGCTTATTTACAAAAGCTAACTAGCTAGCTAATTTAACAGACTAATTTACAAAACTTAACTAGCTAAAAACATACTTCTTTAGATTTGAGTGTGAACTTATCTTAAGTATAGTTCTTAAGTTCTTCCCATCCCCGATTAACCCAACGATATTGATATTGCCGTTCCTATATATAAAGATAAAGCATATTTAACCAATGAAGTGTCAAACAAAATGATTAATATACTAATCGCACTTAGGACATACTTTAATTATACATTGTATATTAGCGGAAAAAAAAAAGAATGAAAACAAAACTTATCTAGCTAGCTATTTTAACAAACTAATTTTTTTTTACAAAACTTAATTTTTGTAATAATTGTAATTATTCGCAACTGTAATTATTACTGTAATAATCCTTCTAATAATTTAACAGGTCACTTTACAAAACTGGCTAGATATTTCGACAAACTAATTAGCAAAACATTGCTAGCTAGCTCATTTATCTAGCTAGTTTATATAACTAGCTATTTATCCAAATTTAAAGTTAATGTAACTCAGCATACTTCTAAGATTTGATTAGTGTTTTAATATAGTAATAAAGTACAATGCATTAAGTACCCCCCCCCCCCCCCATCTGATTAACCCAATGATAATATACTGCGATTTTTTACATGCAAGGTAAAGCACATTTAACTAATAAACAGCTAAAGTGTTGAAAAATGATCTACCGAGTGACTTTTAACCAGTGGAAGTCGTAGAAGTTGGTTATGTGATCTACACCTTCGGCTAAAACGGATAGTCATAAATATTGGTTCACACAAAATGAAGTTTGTTTGTTTTTACTGCAGATTTAAGGTTTCTAACATGTTCTAGACGATGCAATGCGGATTTTTAATACTGAGACTCCATGGTACAAAGAAAAAACACAATTTATTTGGATTATGGTGTTCGTGTTAGTTTTGCACTGAAACAAGCAACAGAAGACGATCTTATCCATTTATCTGAAAATACAAGCATGCAAACCACACCTCACAGTACTTCAGTGATGTCACACGGACGTGCTGATGTGGTTTAGGGTGATTTACTGTCGACTTTAAACATTTCAGGGTGTTGCTGAACACTGAACACAGATGAAATTTAGAGGGACGGCCAAATTGGACAGCCACAATCATGTTTTCCCCCTTCAGTGCTCCCTCAGGCCCCAGGAAGCTGGAAGTGATGCAGATGATGATGTAGTGCCTCTAGCGCAGGGGTTCTCAAACCTTTTGCAGCCAGGGACCCCTTTCAGTACATATTTATTTATTTATTATATATTTACGAACGTTATTTAAACGCGTACGGTAAAATTTCATCTCCTCGTTACAGCCGTAGAGAACGTTCCACAAAGCAAACGCATTAGAGTCTAGGTTGATGTTCTTTTTAGTCTCACTTGTATTCGAGTCACTGAGGTTTGGATTAAATCCATTTCATCCGTCCATCTTTTGCAAGGATGCACGGCATCTTATTCTAATAGGGTAGTGTTTTCTATAGTAACTACTTCCACAGGGACTTGTACGGGTAATTATAGTGACGTTTCTGTGAGAGGACATTTATTTAAAAATTTTGGAAGGAGTCTCAACAGTCGGAGGTGAAGCTGTAACTATGATGTTTTCCTTTCAGAAAGGGGAAAGTCTTTAAGACAGAGGAGTTTACCGTCTTGTTACGGGTTTGTCTAATTAACTTTAAAAGAGAGGGGAATAAAAGAGATGCTGGTCAGAGAACGGCTGTTTACTGTATAGGCCTAGTTCTTATAACGTAAGTGATAACAGGAACTAATTGCTTCTCAGATGTTCCACAACATTAAATGTCACGAAGACAGAAAGAAATAATAAAATGTTATTTTTAATAATAAAAATGATAAGTGTTAGCAAATTGTTGTGAAATAAAAGGGGGAAAAAAACCCCACCGTTCTAATAAAGTAATTTCTGATATTTTTATAACTCTAGTTTACTAAATAATTCATCAGAATCATTCCATGGTTCACGTATAGTTATTTCTTAGTTCAATTTAAAAGAATTATACAGTAAATATAGCAAAACATGAACATACAGTGTTCAAAAACTTATATAAAAGCCCATGTTCCTTTTTTAAGACTTTACCATTGTTCCTGTGAAGGCAACAGAAAACTGCGGATGTGGTACGGACTAGACATACAGATACAGTTTCAGAGTCTGGCCATTAGGAGCAGACCCGCTGCGTCTCCTCGAGTTATATCTTCCACTCAACGCAACGATCCGTACCGGAGTCATGTGAACTACTATATCAGCTTTCTGCCAGGCAGGTTTTTTTCCCTCGCTGTGAGCTGAGGCATTTCCCGGTTCATTCGATACCTGCTGTCTGTTGGCCTGCAGCACCGGTAACTGAAGATGAATTATGGAATAACTGTTATTTCCGTGTGTCCTATTGCTAGTTTTTATGTCCTGAGCTTTTAACTTCTCCGGAACCGTTCTTCCATGTCCTCTTTTAAAGCTGAAAGCGAAGGTGAAAACGTTCCTGTTCCTTTCGACACTTTCACCTTTCTTAATTTGTTAGACTTGGGTTGTTGTGATCCTAACCTAAGACCCAGATTACACCTGGTCATTTCGTGTGTCTTGCATCTGCATAGTATCCTGATGGCATTTTAACCACTTGCATTTAGGCAAATGTGTCCTCAGACGGTCTCGAATATTATTGTTGAATGACACTTTTTCATACCAAAAATCCAAAAGTTTGCATACAGTACACCTAGGCTAAAGATAATCAAACTTCATGGTACCATACATTTCCTTTAGCGAGACAATTAACGGCATCTAATGTACTTTTTTGGTTTTTTTATTTTATTTTTTTAATCAGAGGTCATTTTAAAACAATCAAATAGAGACAAATTTATTTCAGCTTTAATTCACCATATCAGAATTTCCAATGGGTCAAACGTTTACATACACAAACTTGACTATCTATCCCACAAATTGATTGTAATGACTTATAGAAACTTCTGATTGGCCAGTTGTCATAAGAATTAGGAGTTAACTGGGAGAACCTGTGGCTGTATTCACAGGCCAGTGCCTTTTTGCCTTTCAAAGGCAAAGGCAAATTGCCCTTGGAAGGCAAATCTTCGGAAGTTCTGTACTCCCAGGAAACTGGAAGCTCTATATTAAAAAGTCCATGGATATGAACCAACCCTGTTACTTTCACCTGCAGCACATAAAAAGAGAGGGTCTTCTATCTAGAAGATCTGCCGGTATCGTCAACATTTTAAATGCCACTTCAAATGCAATTCGTGATCAAATTTGTAAATGATCCTATGTCGCATATATAAAAACCTCCAGGTACTTAGGAAATGCAATCCAATGCGTGCAATACAAAGCCTTGATATCTTTATTGTGCTCTGATGTGTCGTCTCAGACACTGAGGAAGAACTCGGAAAGAAGAGAGCTATACAGCACAGTGCCTTGCATAAGTATTCACCCCCTTGATGGACTTAATTGCAATTATATCTCACGAATCTACACAAAATAGCCCATTAGCTACGCTATACTGAGTCAGGCAGGGATAATTAAATATTAAAAGTTGCGATTGCATAAGTATTCACCCCCTTGATGGACGTAATTGCGATTATATCTCACGAAACTACACAAAATAGCTCATTAGCTACGTTATACTGAGTCAGGCAGGGATAATTAAATATTAAAAGTTGCGATTGCATAAGTATCCCCCCCCCCTTTTATATTATCTGGAAGTCAAAATATTTAAGGGGTTTCACAACAACAGGGATGAATTCTTGTGCAATCCGATACATGGGGCCAATCAAAGCCATGTGTAGAACAAAATGGAGATGTATGGCGGAAGAGGCAACTCCACCCATATCAGCATCAATGCAAACAATAATAATAAACTGACTCCTAGCCGACATGAGAAGGAAACTGGCAAGACATTCTGCAGGTTTATGAGATTTATGAGAGGTCTGCTCTCATAAATACCTACACAACATTTCCATGAAGCTGAATAAGTGAGCGTTCTAATCTTACACCCGGATGACGTGTAACCGCATGTAAATACAGCTGCTTTATACTCAGGTTTATAAAAGCCTGTTGACGTCCCGGCCCCGCCCCCACCCCCTGGCGCCTGTGTGCCACGTCATCGCCCATCGCCCAGAGTGACGTAAGCGGAAGTGCGGCGCGCCGGAGCTCCACTCACTCACTCACTCACTGCATCTGAATACACTTCACTTTCACAACATTTTGGGTTTTCACACCAAGCTTCGCTTCTGACCGACGGATGTTCGAGTAAGTAACCGTCCGAATGACATTATTACATTAACACAGGGGACGGGTAACATGTTAGATACTTCATTCGTGTTGTTATACATGACAGAAAGCTGAAGTATTTGGTATTTTATTTCACCTTTATCAACTACATTTCCCATCATTTGGTTATATGATATAGATATGGTTCTCATAGATAGACAGACAGACAGACAGACTGCCTCTTAGTTTGGTTAACAGTTCTAGATTGTTGAAGCTGTATCACTGAGAAATCCTCTGCTGTAGGCTTTTACCTAGAACCTTTATTATGAGGATAGATAGATAGAGTGACTACTAGGATGGTTAACAGTTCTAGCTTTTTAAAGAAATTCTACAAAGAACCTTAAAAAAAAGAAAACCCCTGATAAAGCATCTTTTTCTCTGAGGACAGACAGACAGATAGATATACTGACTATTAGTGTGGTTAACATTCCAGCTTTTCTAACAATGAAATCCTCTGTTTTAGGCGTTTACAGAGAACCTTTAAGGGTTCCCCTGTAGATACCAGTGAAAGATCCTTTTAGGTTGTCAGAGAGAAGCTCTTTTTTTCTCTCTCTCTCTCTGTCAGTATATAGTTAGACAGACGGATAGGATGGTTAACAGTTCGAGCTTTTTGAAGAGCTCTTGAGACCTTTTCCAGAAAGGATCTTCTCACTTGTAGGCCTGTACATAGAACCCTTAAAGTCCCTATGAAATCAACTTCACGGGGACTTTTCCCCCCAGTAGGTAAAAATGTAGGATTTCTTCCGTGTTAGAAAATGCTTAAATTTAGTTCCCGACTCATCAGATAGTTACGTTCACTTCTAATCTCCACATAGATAAAACTATGGCTTTTACACACTTTGCCATAGTTTTATCTGCGTGACGTATTGGCATTCATCCATTCACCTTCCACACACGAGAGCTTTATCCTGGTCAGGGTGACGGTGGATCCGGATCCTAACCTGGAAACACCTGGACATGACGTAGGAACACACACACACCATCGCAGGGCACTAAGAACACACGCCTAGTTATACCGAAATAAACGGGCGCTTCTGAAATCTAACCCTTCACGTCTGTCTACATTCGTTTACACACCCAGCAAACTGGTTTATGAACCTGAAATGCATGAGGCATAAATTTCAGTCAAACATTTATTAAAGCGAACGCTCACGATTTCCATTTGTTTGGGTATAAAGATTATATATCTGACATCTGTACAGAGTTGGATTCTCATGCAGCGGAAGGAGTTGTTTGATCAGGAAGTATTTGAGGATCATAGTACGCTGAACAGACCCGCCTCTGTGCGCCAGAACACACTGCGTGACTCATGTTATATTTGTGGGTGTATAAGGAATAATCAAAGTCAGTGTTTCCCTGCCTAGTCCTCAGGGACTTCTAGAGAAGGTCCACATGTCGGAGTCCCGTTACATCAGTCTTTCTTAAAGTCTTAGTCTTTCTGACCCTTGTTAGAAACGTAGTCGTTAGGTTTATGGACAACCAAAACATCACAGAAGCATAGAAAAAAGCTTTTACTTGCTTTTCTTTTTAAAATTTAAATTCATACCTTGTTCAGTCCGGTTACTGTAGTGTGTAGTTGTGATACCTCATGGTTTGAGCTCCACCCCCTGATGTTGTTCTCATTTCTAAATTCAGAGCCTGTGTTATGTTGCTGGACGAGACGCCGCTGTTTGACCCCTGCCTGCTCCAGGAGCTGGACTGGAGTAGCAGCAAGGTGTCTTTCTCGCCCCCCATCTCGCCCCTGGAGCCCGGAGACGGCCTCGTCCTCCGTCCTCTCCGCCCTGCCGACTTAGACAGAGGTACGCACTGCACTTACTCCGCTTTCACTCCGTCCACTTTCCATAGACGTACATCTGTCTAATGCAAGGGGTTTCTGGTCTGTGTCACGTCGCAGGACTGTATAAGGTGCTGTCGCAG